>NW_028125194.1:0-156000 GCF_965194825.1 Balaenoptera physalus
CTCAGTCATTTTCCCAGGCCAAAGGTTTCCAAAATCAAACCTCAGTCATGTTCCCAGGACACATGGTTCCAGAATCAAACCTGAGTCATGTTCGCGGGCCACAGGTTTCAACCATCAAACCTCAGTCATGTTCCCAGGACACAGGGGTCCAGAATCAAACCTGAGTCATGTTCGCGGGCCACAGGTTTCAACCATCAAACCTCAGTCATGTTCCCAGGACACAGGGGTCCAGAATCAAACCTCAGTCATGTTCCCAGGGCACAGGCTTCCAGAAACACACCTCAGTCATGTTCCCAGGACACAAGTTTCCAGAATCAACCAGATATCATGCTTCCCGGCCACAGTCTTCCAGAATCAAACCTTAGTCATGTTGCCAAGCCACAGGTTTCCACCATCAAACCTCAGACATGTTCCCAGGCCACAGGGTTCTAGAATCCACCGATGTCATGTTCCCAGGCCACAGGGTTCGAGAATCAATCCTCAGTTATGTTTCCAGGCTACAGGGTTCTAGAATAAAACCTCAGTCATGTTCCCAATCCACAGGGTTCCAGAACCAAGGCTCAGTCAGGTTCCCGGGGCACAGTATTCCACAATCTAAACAGATGTCACATGCCCAGTCCCCAGGGTTCCAGAATCCACCGGTATCATGTTCCCAGGCCACAGGGTTCCAGAATCAATCCTCAGTTATGTTCCCAGGCTACAGGGTTCCAGAATAAAACCTCAGTCATGTTCCCAGTCCACAGGGTTTCAGAACCAAGGCTCAGTCAGGTTCCCGGGGCACAGTATTCCACAATCTAAACAGATGTCATGTTCCCAGGCCACAGTTTTCCAGAATCACGCCTCAGTCATGTTCCCAGGCCACAGGGATCCAGAATCAAACGTCAGTCATGTTGCCAGGCCACAGGTTTCTGCCATCAAACCTCAGTCACGTTCCCGGGCCACAGGGTTCCAGAATCAAGCCTCAGTCATTTTGCCAGGCCAGAGTGTTCCACCATCAAACCTCAGTCATGATCCCAGGCCACATGTTTCCACAATGAAACCTCAGTCATTTTCTCAGGCCAAAGGTTTCCAGAATCAAACCTCAGTCATATTCCCAGGACACATGGTTCCAGAATCAAACCTGAGTCATGTTCGCAGGCCACAGGTTTCAACAATCAAACATCACTCATGTTCCCAGGACACAGGTGTCCAGAATCAAACCTCAGTCATGTACCCAGGGAACAGGCTTCCAGCAACAAACCTTTGTCATATTCCCAGGACACAGGGTTCCAGAATCAAACCTCAGTCTTGTTCCCAGGACAGAAGTTTCCAGAATCAACCCGATATCATGTTTCCTGGCCACAGTCTTCCAGTATCAAACCTCAGTCATGTTGCCAGGCCACAGGGTTCCACCATCAATCCTCACTCATGTTCCCAGGCCACAGGGTTCCAGAATCAAACCGTTCTCATGTTCCCAGGCCACAGGGTTCCAGAATCCACCGATGTCATGTTAAAGGCCACAGGGTTCCAGAATCAAACCGTTCTCATGTTCCCGGGCCACAGGGTTCCAGAATCAAGCCTCAGTCATTTTGCCAGGCCAGAGTGTTCCACCATCAAACCTCAGTCATGATCCCAGGCCACATGTTTCCACAATGAAACCTCAGTCATTTTCCCAGGCCAAAGGTTTCCAAAATCAAACCTCAGTCATGTTCCCAGGACACATGGTTCCAGAATCAAACCTGAGTCATGTGCGCGGGCCACAGGTTTCAACCATCAAACCTCAGTCATGTTCCCAGGACACAGGTGTCCAGAATCAAACCTCAGTCATGTTCCCAGGGCACAGGCTTCCAGAAACACACCTCAGTCATGTTCCCAGGACACAAGTTTCCAGAATCAACCAGATATCATGCTTCCTGGCCACAGTCTTCCAGAATCAAACCTTAGTCATGTTGCCAAGCCACAGGTTTCCACCATCAAACCTCAGACATGTTCCCAGGCCACAGGGTTCTAGAATCCACCGATGTCATGTTCCCAGGCCACAGGGTTCGAGAATCAATCCTCAGTTATGTTTCCAGGCTACAGGGTTCTAGAATAAAACCTCAGTCATGTTCCCAATCCACAGGGTTCCAGAACCAAGGCTCAGTCAGGTTCCCGGGGCACAGTATTCCACAATCTAAACAGATGTCACATGCCCAGTCCCCAGGGTTCCAGAATCCACCGGTATCATGTTCCCAGGCCACAGGGTTCCAGAATCAATCCTCAGTTATGTTCCCAGGCTACAGGGTCCCAGAATAAAACCTCAGTCATGTTCCCAGTCCACAGGGTTTCAGAACCAAGGCTCAGTCAGGTTCCCGGGGCACAGTATTCCACAATCTAAACAGATGTCATGTTCCCAGGCCACAGTTTTCCAGAATCACGCCTCAGTCATGTTCCCAGGCCACAGGGATCCAGAATCAAACGTCAGTCATGTTGCCAGGCCACAGGTTTCTGCCATCAAACCTCAGTCACGTTCCCGGGCCACAGGGTTCCAGAATCAAGCCTCAGTCATTTTGCCAGGCCAGAGTGTTCCACCATCAAACCTCAGTCATGATCCCAGGCCACCTGTTTCCACAATGAAACCTCAGTCATTTTCTCAGGCCAAAGGTTTCCAGAATCAAACCTCAGTCATGTACCCAGGGAACAGGCTTCCAGCAACAAACCTTTGTCATATTCCCAGGACACAGGGTTCCAGAATCAAACCTCAGTCTTGTTCCCAGGACAGAAGTTCCAGAATCAACCCGATATCATGTTTCCTGGCCACAGTCTTCCAGTATCAAACCTCAGTCATGTTGCCAGGCCACAGGGTTCCACCATCAATCCTCACTCATGTTCCCAGGCCACAGGGTTCCAGAATCAAACCGTTCTCATGTTCCCAGGCCACAGGGTTCCAGAATCCACCGATGTCATGTTAAAGGCCACAGGGTTCCAGAATCAAACCGTTCTCATGTTCCCGGGCCACAGGGTTCCAGAATCAAGATTCAGTCATTTTGCCAGGCCAGAGTGTTCCACCATCAAACCTCAGTCATGATCCCAGGCCACATGTTTCCACAATGAAACCTCAGTCATTTTCCCAGGCCAAAGGTTTCCAAAATCAAACCTCAGTCATATTCCCAGGACACATGGTTCCAGAATCAAACCTGAGTCATGTTCGCAGGCCACAGGTTTCAACAATCAAACATCACTCATGTTCCCAGGACACAGGTGTCCAGAATCAAACCTCAGTCATGTACCCAGGGAACAGGCTTCCAGCAACAAACCTTTGTCATATTCCCAGGACACAGGGTTCCAGAATCAAACCTCAGTCTTGTTCCCAGGACAGAAGTTTCCAGAATCAACCCGATATCATGTTTCCTGGCCACAGTCTTCCAGTATCAAACCTCAGTCATGTTGCCAGGCCACAGGGTTCCACCATCAATCCTCACACATGTTCCCAGGCCACAGGGTTCCAGAATCAAACTGTTCTCATGTTCCCAGGCCACAGGGTTCCAGAATCCACCGATGTCATGTTAAAGGCCACAGGGTTCCAGAATCAAACCGTTCTCATGTTCCCGGGCCACAGGGTTCCAGAATCAAGCCTCAGTCATTTTGCCAGGCCAGAGTGTTCCACCATCAAACCTCAGTCATGATCCCAGGCCACATGTTTCCACAATGAAACCTCAGTCATTTTCCCAGGCCAAAGGTTTCCAAAATCAAACCTCAGTCATGTTCCCAGGACACATGGTTCCAGAATCAAACCTGAGTCATGTTCGCGGGCCACAGGTTTCAACCATCAAACCTCAGTCATGTTCCCAGGACACAGGGGTCCAGAATCAAACCTGAGTCATGTTCGCGGGCCACAGGTTTCAACCATCAAACCTCAGTCATGTTCCCAGGACACAGGGGTCCAGAATCAAACCTCAGTCATGTTCCCAGGGCACAGGCTTCCAGAAACACACCTCAGTCATGTTCCCAGGACACAAGTTTCCAGAATCAACCAGATATCATGCTTCCCGGCCACAGTCTTCCAGAATCAAACCTTAGTCATGTTGCCAAGCCACAGGTTTCCACCATCAAACCTCAGACATGTTCCCAGGCCACAGGGTTCTAGAATCCACCGATGTCATGTTCCCAGGCCACAGGGTTCGAGAATCAATCCTCAGTTATGTTTCCAGGCTACAGGGTTCTAGAATAAAACCTCAGTCATGTTCCCAATCCACAGGGTTCCAGAACCAAGGCTCAGTCAGGTTCCCGGGGCACAGTATTCCACAATCTAAACAGATGTCACATGCCCAGTCCCCAGGGTTCCAGAATCCACCGGTATCATGTTCCCAGGCCACAGGGTTCCAGAATCAATCCTCAGTTATGTTCCCAGGCTACAGGGTTCCAGAATAAAACCTCAGTCATGTTCCCAGTCCACAGGGTTTCAGAACCAAGGCTCAGTCAGGTTCCCGGGGCACAGTATTCCACAATCTAAACAGATGTCATGTTCCCAGGCCACAGTTTTCCAGAATCACGCCTCAGTCATGTTCCCAGGCCACAGGGATCCAGAATCAAACGTCAGTCATGTTGCCAGGCCACAGGTTTCTGCCATCAAACCTCAGTCACGTTCCCGGGCCACAGGGTTCCAGAATCAAGCCTCAGTCATTTTGCCAGGCCAGAGTGTTCCACCATCAAACCTCAGTCATGATCCCAGGCCACATGTTTCCACAATGAAACCTCAGTCATTTTCTCAGGCCAAAGGTTTCCAGAATCAAACCTCAGTCATATTCCCAGGACACATGGTTCCAGAATCAAACCTGAGTCATGTTCGCAGGCCACAGGTTTCAACAATCAAACATCACTCATGTTCCCAGGACACAGGTGTCCAGAATCAAACCTCAGTCATGTACCCAGGGAACAGGCTTCCAGCAACAAACCTTTGTCATATTCCCAGGACACAGGGTTCCAGAATCAAACCTCAGTCTTGTTCCCAGGACAGAAGTTTCCAGAATCAACCCGATATCATGTTTCCTGGCCACAGTCTTCCAGTATCAAACCTCAGTCATGTTGCCAGGCCACAGGGTTCCACCATCAATCCTCACTCATGTTCCCAGGCCACAGGGTTCCAGAATCAAACCGTTCTCATGTTCCCAGGCCACAGGGTTCCAGAATCCACCGATGTCATGTTAAAGGCCACAGGGTTCCAGAATCAAACCGTTCTCATGTTCCCGGGCCACAGGGTTCCAGAATCAAGCCTCAGTCATTTTGCCAGGCCAGAGTGTTCCACCATCAAACCTCAGTCATGATCCCAGGCCACATGTTTCCACAATGAAACCTCAGTCATTTTCCCAGGCCAAAGGTTTCCAAAATCAAACCTCAGTCATGTTCCCAGGACACATGGTTCCAGAATCAAACCTGAGTCATGTGCGCGGGCCACAGGTTTCAACCATCAAACCTCAGTCATGTTCCCAGGACACAGGTGTCCAGAATCAAACCTCAGTCATGTTCCCAGGGCACAGGCTTCCAGAAACACACCTCAGTCATGTTCCCAGGACACAAGTTTCCAGAATCAACCAGATATCATGCTTCCTGGCCACAGTCTTCCAGAATCAAACCTTAGTCATGTTGCCAAGCCACAGGTTTCCACCATCAAACCTCAGACATGTTCCCAGGCCACAGGGTTCTAGAATCCACCGATGTCATGTTCCCAGGCCACAGGGTTCGAGAATCAATCCTCAGTTATGTTTCCAGGCTACAGGGTTCTAGAATAAAACCTCAGTCATGTTCCCAATCCACAGGGTTCCAGAACCAAGGCTCAGTCAGGTTCCCGGGGCACAGTATTCCACAATCTAAACAGATGTCACATGCCCAGTCCCCAGGGTTCCAGAATCCACCGGTATCATGTTCCCAGGCCACAGGGTTCCAGAATCAATCCTCAGTTATGTTCCCAGGCTACAGGGTCCCAGAATAAAACCTCAGTCATGTTCCCAGTCCACAGGGTTTCAGAACCAAGGCTCAGTCAGGTTCCCGGGGCACAGTATTCCACAATCTAAACAGATGTCATGTTCCCAGGCCACAGTTTTCCAGAATCACGCCTCAGTCATGTTCCCAGGCCACAGGGATCCAGAATCAAACGTCAGTCATGTTGCCAGGCCACAGGTTTCTGCCATCAAACCTCAGTCACGTTCCCGGGCCACAGGGTTCCAGAATCAAGCCTCAGTCATTTTGCCAGGCCAGAGTGTTCCACCATCAAACCTCAGTCATGATCCCAGGCCACCTGTTTCCACAATGAAACCTCAGTCATTTTCTCAGGCCAAAGGTTTCCAGAATCAAACCTCAGTCATGTACCCAGGGAACAGGCTTCCAGCAACAAACCTTTGTCATATTCCCAGGACACAGGGTTCCAGAATCAAACCTCAGTCTTGTTCCCAGGACAGAAGTTCCAGAATCAACCCGATATCATGTTTCCTGGCCACAGTCTTCCAGTATCAAACCTCAGTCATGTTGCCAGGCCACAGGGTTCCACCATCAATCCTCACTCATGTTCCCAGGCCACAGGGTTCCAGAATCAAACCGTTCTCATGTTCCCAGGCCACAGGGTTCCAGAATCCACCGATGTCATGTTAAAGGCCACAGGGTTCCAGAATCAAACCGTTCTCATGTTCCCGGGCCACAGGGTTCCAGAATCAAGCCTCAGTCATTTTGCCAGGCCAGAGTGTTCCACCATCAAACCTCAGTCATGATCCCAGGCCACATGTTTCCACAATGAAACCTCAGTCATTTTCCCAGGCCAAAGGTTTCCAAAATCAAACCTCAGTCATATTCCCAGGACACATGGTTCCAGAATCAAACCTGAGTCATGTTCGCAGGCCACAGGTTTCAACAATCAAACATCACTCATGTTTCCAGGACACAGGGGTCCAGAATCAAACCTCAGTCATGTTCCCAGGGCACAGGCTTCCAGAAACACACCTCAGTCATGTTCCCAGGACACAAGTTTCCAGAATCAACCAGATATCATGCTTCCCGGCCACAGTCTTCCAGAATCAAACCTTAGTCATGTTGCCAAGGCACAGGTTTCCACCATCAAACCTCAGACATGTTCCCAGGCCACAGGGTTCTAGAATCCACCGATGTCATGTTCCCAGGCCACAGGGTTCGAGAATCAATCCTCAGTTATGTTTCCAGGCTACAGGGTTCTAGAATAATACCTCAGTCATGTTCCCAATCCACAGGGTTCCAGAACCAAGGCTCAGTCAGGTTCCCGGGGCACAGTATTCCACAATCTAAACAGATGTCACATGCCCAGTCCCCAGGGTTCCAGAATCCACCGGTATCATGTTCCCAGGCCACAGGGTTCCAGAATCAATCCTCAGTTATGTTCCCAGGCTACAGGGTTCCAGAATAAAACCTCAGTCATGTTCCCAGTCCACAGGGTTTCAGAACCAAGGCTCAGTCAGGTTCCCGGGGCACAGTATTCCACAATCTAAACAGATGTCATGTTCCCAGGCCACAGTTTTCCAGAATCACGCCTCAGTCATGTTCCCAGGCCACAGGGATCCAGAATCAAACGTCAGTCATGTTGCCAGGCCACAGGTTTCTGCCATCAAACCTCAGTCACGTTCCCGGGCCACAGGGTTCCAGAATCAAGCCTCAGTCATTTTGCCAGGCCAGAGTGTTCCACCATCAAACCTCAGTCATGATCCCAGGCCACATGTTTCCACAATGAAACCTCAGTCATTTTCTCAGGCCAAAGGTTTCCAGAATCAAACCTCAGTCATATTCCCAGGACACATGGTTCCAGAATCAAACCTGAGTCATGTTCGCAGGCCACAGGTTTCAACAATCAAACATCACTCATGTTCCCAGGACACAGGTGTCCAGAATCAAACCTCAGTCATGTACCCAGGGAACAGGCTTCCAGCAACAAACCTTTGTCATATTCCCAGGACACAGGGTTCCAGAATCAAACCTCAGTCTTGTTCCCAGGACAGAAGTTTCCAGAATCAACCCGATATCATGTTTCCTGGCCACAGTCTTCCAGTATCAAACCTCAGTCATGTTGCCAGGCCACAGGGTTCCACCATCAATCCTCACTCATGTTCCCAGGCCACAGGGTTCCAGAATCAAACCGTTCTCATGTTCCCAGGCCACAGGGTTCCAGAATCCACCGATGTCATGTTAAAGGCCACAGGGTTCCAGAATCAAACCGTTCTCATGTTCCCGGGCCACAGGGTTCCAGAATCAAGCCTCAGTCATTTTGCCAGGCCAGAGTGTTCCACCATCAAACCTCAGTCATGATCCCAGGCCACATGTTTCCACAATGAAACCTCAGTCATTTTCCCAGGCCAAAGGTTTCCAAAATCAAACCTCAGTCATGTTCGCAGGACACATGGTTCCAGAATCAAACCTGAGTCATGTTCGCGGGCCACAGGTTTCAACCATCAAACCTCACTCATGTTCCCAGGACACAGGGGTCCAGAATCAAACCTCAGTCATGTTCCCAGGGCACAGGCTTCCAGAAACAAACCTCAGTCATGTTCCCAGGACACAAGTTTCCAGAATCAACCAGATATCATGCTTCCTGGCCACAGTCTTCCAGAATCAAACCTTAGTCATGTTGCCAAGCCACAGGTTTCCATCATCAAACCTCAGACATGTTCCCAGGCCACAGGGTTCTAGAATCCACCGATGTCATGTTCCCAGGCCACAGGGTTCGAGAATCAATCCTCAGTTATGTTTCCAGGCTACAGGGTTCTAGAATAAAACCTCAGTCATGTTCCCAATCCACAGGGTTCCAGAACCAAGGCTCAGTCAGGTTCCCGGGGCACAGTATTCCACAATCTAAACAGATGTCATGTTCCCAGGCCACAGTTTTCCAGAATCACGCCTCAGTCATGTTCCCAGGCCACAGGGATCCAGAATCAAACTTCAGTCATGTTGCCAGGCCACAGGTTTCTGCCATCAAACCTCAGTCACGTTCCCGGGCCACAGGGTTCCAGAATCAAGCCTCAGTCATTTTGCCAGGCCAGAGTGTTCCACCATCAAACCTCAGTCATGATCCCAGGCCACATGTTTCCACAATGAAACCTCAGTCATTTTCTCAGGCCAAAGGTTTCCAGAATCAAACCTCAGTCATATTCCCAGGACACATGGTTCCAGAATCAAACCTGAGTCATGTTCGCAGGCCACAGGTTTCAACAATCAAACATCACTCATGTTCCCAGGACACAGGTGTCCAGAATCAAACCTCAGTCATGTACCCAGGGAACAGGCTTCCAGCAACAAACCTTTGTCATATTCCCAGGACACAGGGTTCCAGAATCAAACCTCAGTCTTGTTCCCAGGACAGAAGTTTCCAGAATCAACCCGATATCATGTTTCCTGGCCACAGTCTTCCAGTATCAAACCTCAGTCATGTTGCCAGGCCACAGGGTTCCACCATCAATCCTCACTCATGTTCCCAGGCCACAGGGTTCCAGAATCAAACCGTTCTCATGTTCCCAGGCCACAGGGTTCCAGAATCCACCGATGTCATGTTAAAGGCCACAGGGTTCCAGAATCAAACCGTTCTCATGTTCCCGGGCCACAGGGTTCCAGAATCAAGCCTCAGTCATTTTGCCAGGCCAGAGTGTTCCACCATCAAACCTCAGTCATGATCCCAGGCCACATGTTTCCACAATGAAACCTCAGTCATTTTCCCAGGCCAAAGGTTTCCAAAATCAAACCTCAGTCATGTTCCCAGGACACATGGTTCCAGAATCAAACCTGAGTCATGTTCGCGGGCCACAGGTTTCAACCATCAAACCTCAGTCATGTTCCCAGGACACAGGGGTCCAGAATCAAACCTCAGTCATGTTCCCAGGGCACAGGCTTCCAGAAACACACCTCAGTCATGTTCCCAGGACACAAGTTTCCAGAATCAACCAGATATCATGCTTCCTGGCCACAGTCTTCCAGAATCAAACCTTAGTCATGTTGCCAAGCCACAGGTTTCCACCATCAAACCTCAGACATGTTCCCAGGCCACAGGGTTCTAGAATCCACCGATGTCATGTTCCCAGGCCACAGGGTTCGAGAATCAATCCTCAGTTATGTTTCCAGGCTACAGGGTTCTAGAATAAAACCTCAGTCATGTTCCCAATCCACAGGGTTCCAGAACCAAGGCTCAGTCAGGTTCCCGGGGCACAGTATTCCACAATCTAAACAGATGTCACATGCCCAGTCCCCAGGGTTCCAGAATCCACCGGTATCATGTTCCCAGGCCACAGGGTTCCAGAATCAATCCTCAGTTATGTTCCCAGGCTACAGGGTCCCAGAATAAAACCTCAGTCATGTTCCCAGTCCACAGGGTTTCAGAACCAAGGCTCAGTCAGGTTCCCGGGGCACAGTATTCCACAATCTAAACAGATGTCATGTTCCCAGGCCACAGTTTTCCAGAATCACGCCTCAGTCATGTTCCCAGGCCACAGGGATCCAGAATCAAACGTCAGTCATGTTGCCAGGCCACAGGTTTCTGCCATCAAACCTCAGTCACGTTCCCGGGCCACAGGGTTCCAGAATCAAGCCTCAGTCATTTTGCCAGGCCAGAGTGTTCCACCATCAAACCTCAGTCATGATCCCAGGCCACCTGTTTCCACAATGAAACCTCAGTCATTTTCTCAGGCCAAAGGTTTCCAGAATCAAACCTCAGTCATGTACCCAGGGAACAGGCTTCCAGCAACAAACCTTTGTCATATTCCCAGGACACAGGGTTCCAGAATCAAACCTCAGTCTTGTTCCCAGGACAGAAGTTCCAGAATCAACCCGATATCATGTTTCCTGGCCACAGTCTTCCAGTATCAAACCTCAGTCATGTTGCCAGGCCACAGGGTTCCACCATCAATCCTCACTCATGTTCCCAGGCCACAGGGTTCCAGAATCAAACCGTTCTCATGTTCCCAGGCCACAGGGTTCCAGAATCCACCGATGTCATGTTAAAGGCCACAGGGTTCCAGAATCAAACCGTTCTCATGTTCCCGGGCCACAGGGTTCCAGAATCAAGCCTCAGTCATTTTGCCAGGCCAGAGTGTTCCACCATCAAACCTCAGTCATGATCCCAGGCCACATGTTTCCACAATAAAACCTCAGTCATTTTCCCAGGCCAAAGGTTTCCAAAATCAAACCTCAGTCATATTCCCAGGACACATGGTTCCAGAATCAAACCTGAGTCATGTTCGCAGGCCAAAGGTTTCAACAATCAAACATCACTCATGTTCCCAGGACACAGGTGTCCAGAATCAAACCTCAGTCATGTACCCAGGGAACAGGCTTCCAGCAACAAACCTTTGTCATATTCCCAGGACACAGGGTTCCAGAATCAAACCTCAGTCTTGTTCCCAGGACAGAAGTTTCCAGAATCAACCCGATATCATGTTTCCTGGCCACAGTCTTCCAGTATCAAACCTCAGTCATGTTGCCAGGCCACAGGGTTCCACCATCAATCCTCACACATGTTCCCAGGCCACAGGGTTCCAGAATCAAACTGTTCTCATGTTCCCAGGCCACAGGGTTCCAGAATCCACCGATGTCATGTTAAAGGCCACAGGGTTCCAGAATCAAACCGTTCTCATGTTCCCGGGCCACAGGGTTCCAGAATCAAGCCTCAGTCATTTTGCCAGGCCAGAGTGTTCCACCATCAAACCTCAGTCATGATCCCAGGCCACATGTTTCCACAATGAAACCTCAGTCATTTTCCCAGGCCAAAGGTTTCCAAAATCAAACCTCAGTCATGTTCCCAGGACACATGGTTCCAGAATCAAACCTGAGTCATGTTCGCGGGCCACAGGTTTCAACCATCAAACCTCAGTCATGTTCCCAGGACACAGGGGTCCAGAATCAAACCTGAGTCATGTTCGCGGGCCACAGGTTTCAACCATCAAACCTCAGTCATGTTCCCAGGACACAGGGGTCCAGAATCAAACCTCAGTCATGTTCCCAGGGCACAGGCTTCCAGAAACACACCTCAGTCATGTTCCCAGGACACAAGTTTCCAGAATCAACCAGATATCATGCTTCCCGGCCACAGTCTTCCAGAATCAAACCTTAGTCATGTTGCCAAGGCACAGGTTTCCACCATCAAACCTCAGACATGTTCCCAGGCCACAGGGTTCTAGAATCCACCGATGTCATGTTCCCAGGCCACAGGGTTCGAGAATCAATCCTCAGTTATGTTTCCAGGCTACAGGGTTCTAGAATAAAACCTCAGTCATGTTCCCAATCCACAGGGTTCCAGAACCAAGGCTCAGTCAGGTTCCCGGGGCACAGTATTCCACAATCTAAACAGATGTCACATGCCCAGTCCCCAGGGTTCCAGAATCCACCGGTATCATGTTCCCAGGCCACAGGGTTCCAGAATCAATCCTCAGTTATGTTCCCAGGCTACAGGGTTCCAGAATAAAACCTCAGTCATGTTCCCAGTCCACAGGGTTTCAGAACCAAGGCTCAGTCAGGTTCCCGGGGCACAGTATTCCACAATCTAAACAGATGTCATGTTCCCAGGCCACAGTTTTCCAGAATCACGCCTCAGTCATGTTCCCAGGCCACAGGGATCCAGAATCAAACGTCAGTCATGTTGCCAGGCCACAGGTTTCTGCCATCAAACCTCAGTCACGTTCCCGGGCCACAGGGTTCCAGAATCAAGCCTCAGTCATTTTGCCAGGCCAGAGTGTTCCACCATCAAACCTCAGTCATGATCCCAGGCCACATGTTTCCACAATGAAACCTCAGTCATTTTCTCAGGCCAAAGGTTTCCAGAATCAAACCTCAGTCATATTCCCAGGACACATGGTTCCAGAATCAAACCTGAGTCATGTTCGCAGGCCACAGGTTTCAACAATCAAACATCACTCATGTTCCCAGGACACAGGTGTCCAGAATCAAACCTCAGTCATGTACCCAGGGAACAGGCTTCCAGCAACAAACCTTTGTCATATTCCCAGGACACAGGGTTCCAGAATCAAACCTCAGTCTTGTTCCCAGGACAGAAGTTTCCAGAATCAACCCGATATCATGTTTCCTGGCCACAGTCTTCCAGTATCAAACCTCAGTCATGTTGCCAGGCCACAGGGTTCCACCATCAATCCTCACTCATGTTCCCAGGCCACAGGGTTCCAGAATCAAACCGTTCTCATGTTCCCAGGCCACAGGGTTCCAGAATCCACCGATGTCATGTTAAAGGCCACAGGGTTCCAGAATCAAACCGTTCTCATGTTCCCGGGCCACAGGGTTCCAGAATCAAGCCTCAGTCATTTTGCCAGGCCAGAGTGTTCCACCATCAAACCTCAGTCATGATCCCAGGCCACATGTTTCCACAATGAAACCTCAGTCATTTTCCCAGGCCAAAGGTTTCCAAAATCAAACCTCAGTCATGTTCCCAGGACACATGGTTCCAGAATCAAACCTGAGTCATGTGCGCGGGCCACAGGTTTCAACCATCAAACCTCAGTCATGTTCCCAGGACACAGGTGTCCAGAATCAAACCTCAGTCATGTTCCCAGGGCACAGGCTTCCAGAAACACACCTCAGTCATGTTCCCAGGACACAAGTTTCCAGAATCAACCAGATATCATGCTTCCTGGCCACAGTCTTCCAGAATCAAACCTTAGTCATGTTGCCAAGCCACAGGTTTCCACCATCAAACCTCAGACATGTTCCCAGGCCACAGGGTTCTAGAATCCACCGATGTCATGTTCCCAGGCCACAGGGTTCGAGAATCAATCCTCAGTTATGTTTCCAGGCTACAGGGTTCTAGAATAAAACCTCAGTCATGTTCCCAATCCACAGGGTTCCAGAACCAAGGCTCAGTCAGGTTCCCGGGGCACAGTATTCCACAATCTAAACAGATGTCACATGCCCAGTCCCCAGGGTTCCAGAATCCACCGGTATCATGTTCCCAGGCCACAGGGTTCCAGAATCAATCCTCAGTTATGTTCCCAGGCTACAGGGTCCCAGAATAAAACCTCAGTCATGTTCCCAGTCCACAGGGTTTCAGAACCAAGGCTCAGTCAGGTTCCCGGGGCACAGTATTCCACAATCTAAACAGATGTCATGTTCCCAGGCCACAGTTTTCCAGAATCACGCCTCAGTCATGTTCCCAGGCCACAGGGATCCAGAATCAAACGTCAGTCATGTTGCCAGGCCACAGGTTTCTGCCATCAAACCTCAGTCACGTTCCCGGGCCACAGGGTTCCAGAATCAAGCCTCAGTCATTTTGCCAGGCCAGAGTGTTCCACCATCAAACCTCAGTCATGATCCCAGGCCACCTGTTTCCACAATGAAACCTCAGTCATTTTCTCAGGCCAAAGGTTTCCAGAATCAAACCTCAGTCATGTACCCAGGGAACAGGCTTCCAGCAACAAACCTTTGTCATATTCCCAGGACACAGGGTTCCAGAATCAAACCTCAGTCTTGTTCCCAGGACAGAAGTTCCAGAATCAACCCGATATCATGTTTCCTGGCCACAGTCTTCCAGTATCAAACCTCAGTCATGTTGCCAGGCCACAGGGTTCCACCATCAATCCTCACTCATGTTCCCAGGCCACAGGGTTCCAGAATCAAACCGTTCTCATGTTCCCAGGCCACAGGGTTCCAGAATCCACCGATGTCATGTTAAAGGCCACAGGGTTCCAGAATCAAACCGTTCTCATGTTCCCGGGCCACAGGGTTCCAGAATCAAGCCTCAGTCATTTTGCCAGGCCAGAGTGTTCCACCATCAAACCTCAGTCATGATCCCAGGCCACATGTTTCCACAATGAAACCTCAGTCATTTTCCCAGGCCAAAGGTTTCCAAAATCAAACCTCAGTCATATTCCCAGGACACATGGTTCCAGAATCAAACCTGAGTCATGTTCGCAGGCCACAGGTTTCAACAATCAAACATCACTCATGTTTCCAGGACACAGGGGTCCAGAATCAAACCTCAGTCATGTTCCCAGGGCACAGGCTTCCAGAAACACACCTCAGTCATGTTCCCAGGACACAAGTTTCCAGAATCAACCAGATATCATGCTTCCCGGCCACAGTCTTCCAGAATCAAACCTTAGTCATGTTGCCAAGGCACAGGTTTCCACCATCAAACCTCAGACATGTTCCCAGGCCACAGGGTTCTAGAATCCACCGATGTCATGTTCCCAGGCCACAGGGTTCGAGAATCAATCCTCAGTTATGTTTCCAGGCTACAGGGTTCTAGAATAAAACCTCAGTCATGTTCCCAATCCACAGGGTTCCAGAACCAAGGCTCAGTCAGGTTCCCGGGGCACAGTATTCCACAATCTAAACAGATGTCACATGCCCAGTCCCCAGGGTTCCAGAATCCACCGGTATCATGTTCCCAGGCCACAGGGTTCCAGAATCAATCCTCAGTTATGTTCCCAGGCTACAGGGTTCCAGAATAAAACCTCAGTCATGTTCCCAGTCCACAGGGTTTCAGAACCAAGGCTCAGTCAGGTTCCCGGGGCACAGTATTCCACAATCTAAACAGATGTCATGTTCCCAGGCCACAGTTTTCCAAAATCACGCCTCAGTCATGTTCCCAGGCCACAGGGATCCAGAATCAAACGTCAGTCATGTTGCCAGGCCACAGGTTTCTGCCATCAAACCTCAGTCACGTTCCCGGGCCACAGGGTTCCAGAATCAAGCCTCAGTCATTTTGCCAGGCCAGAGTGTTCCACCATCAAACCTCAGTCATGATCCCAGGCCACATGTTTCCACAATGAAACCTCAGTCATTTTCTCAGGCCAAAGGTTTCCAGAATCAAACCTCAGTCATATTCCCAGGACACATGGTTCCAGAATCAAACCTGAGTCATGTTCGCAGGCCACAGGTTTCAACAATCAAACATCACTCATGTTCCCAGGACACAGGTGTCCAGAATCAAACCTCAGTCATGTACCCAGGGAACAGGCTTCCAGCAACAAACCTTTGTCATATTCCCAGGACACAGGGTTCCAGAATCAAACCTCAGTCTTGTTCCCAGGACAGAAGTTTCCAGAATCAACCCGATATCATGTTTCCTGGCCACAGTCTTCCAGTATCAAACCTCAGTCATGTTGCCAGGCCACAGGGTTCCACCATCAATCCTCACTCATGTTCCCAGGCCACAGGGTTCCAGAATCAAACCGTTCTCATGTTCCCAGGCCACAGGGTTCCAGAATCCACCGATGTCATGTTAAAGGCCACAGGGTTCCAGAATCAAACCGTTCTCATGTTCCCGGGCCACAGGGTTCCAGAATCAAGCCTCAGTCATTTTGCCAGGCCAGAGTGTTCCACCATCAAACCTCAGTCATGATCCCAGGCCACATGTTTCCACAATGAAACCTCAGTCATTTTCCCAGGCCAAAGGTTTCCAAAATCAAACCTCAGTCATGTTCGCAGGACACATGGTTCCAGAATCAAACCTGAGTCATGTTCGCGGGCCACAGGTTTCAACCATCAAACCTCACTCATGTTCCCAGGACACAGGGGTCCAGAATCAAACCTCAGTCATGTTCCCAGGGCACAGGCTTCCAGAAACAAACCTCAGTCATGTTCCCAGGACACAAGTTTCCAGAATCAACCAGATATCATGCTTCCTGGCCACAGTCTTCCAGAATCAAACCTTAGTCATGTTGCCAAGCCACAGGTTTCCATCATCAAACCTCAGACATGTTCCCAGGCCACAGGGTTCTAGAATCCACCGATGTCATGTTCCCAGGCCACAGGGTTCGAGAATCAATCCTCAGTTATGTTTCCAGGCTACAGGGTTCTAGAATAAAACCTCAGTCATGTTCCCAATCCACAGGGTTCCAGAACCAAGGCTCAGTCAGGTTCCCGGGGCACAGTATTCCACAATCTAAACAGATGTCATGTTCCCAGGCCACAGTTTTCCAGAATCACGCCTCAGTCATGTTCCCAGGCCACAGGGATCCAGAATCAAACTTCAGTCATGTTGCCAGGCCACAGGTTTCTGCCATCAAACCTCAGTCACGTTCCCGGGCCACAGGGTTCCAGAATCAAGCCTCAGTCATTTTGCCAGGCCAGAGTGTTCCACCATCAAACCTCAGTCATGATCCCAGGCCACATGTTTCCACAATGAAACCTCAGTCATTTTCTCAGGCCAAAGGTTTCCAGAATCAAACCTCAGTCATATTCCCAGGACACATGGTTCCAGAATCAAACCTGAGTCATGTTCGCAGGCCACAGGTTTCAACAATCAAACATCACTCATGTTCCCAGGACACAGGTGTCCAGAATCAAACCTCAGTCATGTACCCAGGGAACAGGCTTCCAGCAACAAACCTTTGTCATATTCCCAGGACACAGGGTTCCAGAATCAAACCTCAGTCTTGTTCCCAGGACAGAAGTTTCCAGAATCAACCCGATATCATGTTTCCTGGCCACAGTCTTCCAGTATCAAACCTCAGTCATGTTGCCAGGCCACAGGGTTCCACCATCAATCCTCACTCATGTTCCCAGGCCACAGGGTTCCAGAATCAAACCGTTCTCATGTTCCCAGGCCACAGGGTTCCAGAATCCACCGATGTCATGTTAAAGGCCACAGGGTTCCAGAATCAAACCGTTCTCATGTTCCCGGGCCACAGGGTTCCAGAATCAAGCCTCAGTCATTTTGCCAGGCCAGAGTGTTCCACCATCAAACCTCAGTCATGATCCCAGGCCACATGTTTCCACAATGAAACCTCAGTCATTTTCCCAGGCCAAAGGTTTCCAAAATCAAACCTCAGGCATGTTCCCAGGACACATGGTTCCAGAATCAAACCTGAGTCATGTTCGCGGGCCACAGGTTTCAACCATCAAACCTCAGTCATGTTCCCAGGACACAGGGGTCCAGAATCAAACCTCAGTCATGTTCCCAGGGCACAGGCTTCCAGAAACAAACCTCAGTCATGTTCCCAGGACACAAGTTTCCAGAATCAACCAGATATCATGCTTCCTGGCCACAGTCTTCCAGAATCAAACCTTAGTCATGTTGCCAAGCCACAGGTTTCCACCATCAAACCTCAGACATGTTCCCAGGCCACAGGGTTCTAGAATCCACCGATGTCATGTTCCTAGGCCACAGGGTTCGAGAATCAATCCTCAGTTATGTTTCCAGGCTACAGGGTTCTAGAATAAAACATCAGTCATGTTCCCAATCCACAGGGTTCCAGAACCAAGGCTCAGTCAGGTTCCCGGGGCACAGTATTCCACAATCTAAACAGATGTCACATGCCCAGTCCCCAGGGTTCCAGAATCCACCGGTATCATGTTCCCAGGCCACAGGGTTCCAGAATCAATCCTCAGTTATGTTCCCAGGCTACAGGGTTCCAGAATAAAACCTCAGTCATGTTCCCAGTCCACAGGGTTTCAGAACCAAGGCTCAGTCAGGTTCCCGGGGCACAGTATTCCACAATCTAAACAGATGTCATGTTCCCAGGCCACAGTTTTCCAGAATCACGCCTCAGTCATGTTCCCAGGCCACAGGGATCCAGAATCAAACGTCAGTCATGTTGCCAGGCCACAGGTTTCTGCCATCAAACCTCAGTCACGTTCCCGGGCCACAGGGTTCCAGAATCAAGCCTCAGTCATTTTGCCAGGCCAGAGTGTTCCACCATCAAACCTCAGTCATGATCCCAGGCCACATGTTTCCACAATGAAACCTCAGTCATTTTCTCAGGCCAAAGGTTTCCAGAATCAAACCTCAGTCATATTCCCAGGACACATGGTTCCAGAATCAAACCTGAGTCATGTTCGCAGGCCACAGGTTTCAACAATCAAACATCACTCATGTTCCCAGGACACAGGTGTCCAGAATCAAACCTCAGTCATGTACCCAGGGAACAGGCTTCCAGCAACAAACCTTTGTCATATTCCCAGGACACAGGGTTCCAGAATCAAACCTCAGTCTTGTTCCCAGGACAGAAGTTCCAGAATCAACCCGATATCATGTTTCCTGGCCACAGTCTTCCAGTATCAAACCTCAGTCATGTTGCCAGGCCACAGGGTTCCACCATCAATCCTCACTCATGTTCCCAGGCCACAGGGTTCCAGAATCAAACCGTTCTCATGTTCCCAGGCCACAGGGTTCCAGAATCCACCGATGTCATGTTAAAGGCCACAGGGTTCCAGAATCAAACCGTTCTCATGTTCCCGGGCCACAGGGTTCCAGAATCAAGCCTCAGTCATTTTGCCAGGCCAGAGTGTTCCACCATCAAACCTCAGTCATGATCCCAGGCCACATGTTTCCACAATGAAACCTCAGTCATTTTCCCAGGCCAAAGGTTTCCAAAATCAAACCTCAGTCATATTCCCAGGACACATGGTTCCAGAATCAAACCTGAGTCATGTTCGCAGGCCACAGGTTTCAACAATCAAACATCACTCATGTTCCCAGGACACAGGTGTCCAGAATCAAACCTCAGTCATGTACCCAGGGAACAGGCTTCCAGCAACAAACCTTTGTCATATTCCCAGGACACAGGGTTCCAGAATCAAACCTCAGTCTTGTTCCCAGGACAGAAGTTTCCAGAATCAACCCGATATCATGTTTCCTGGCCACAGTCTTCCAGTATCAAACCTCAGTCATGTTGCCAGGCCACAGGGTTCCACCATCAATCCTCACTCATGTTCCCAGGCCACAGGGTTCCAGAATCAAACTGTTCTCATGTTCCCAGGCCACAGGGTTCCAGAATCCACCGATGTCATGTTAAAGGCCACAGGGTTCCAGAATCAAACCGTTCTCATGTTCCCGGGCCACAGGGTTCCAGAATCAAGCCTCAGTCATTTTGCCAGGCCAGAGTGTTCCACCATCAAACCTCAGTCATGATCCCAGGCCACATGTTTCCACAATGAAACCTCAGTCATTTTCCCAGGCCAAAGGTTTCCAAAATCAAACCTCAGTCATGTTCCCAGGACACATGGTTCCAGAATCAAACCTGAGTCATGTTCGCGGGCCACAGGTTTCAACCATCAAACCTCAGTCATGTTCCCAGGACACAGGGGTCCAGAATCAAACCTCAGTCATGTTCCCAGGGCACAGGCTTCCAGAAACACACCTCAGTCATGTTCCCAGGACACAAGTTTCCAGAATCAACCAGATATCATGCTTCCCGGCCACAGTCTTCCAGAATCAAACCTTAGTCATGTTGCCAAGCCACAGGTTTCCACCATCAAACCTCAGACATGTTCCCAGGCCACAGGGTTCTAGAATCCACCGATGTCATGTTCCCAGGCCACAGGGTTCGAGAATCAATCCTCAGTTATGTTTCCAGGCTACAGGGTTCTAGAATAAAACCTCAGTCATGTTCCCAATCCACAGGGTTCCAGAACCAAGGCTCAGTCAGGTTCCCGGGGCACAGTATTCCACAATCTAAACAGATGTCACATGCCCAGTCCCCAGGGTTCCAGAATCCACCGGTATCATGTTCCCAGGCCACAGGGTTCCAGAATCAATCCTCAGTTATGTTCCCAGGCTACAGGGTCCCAGAATAAAACCTCAGTCATGTTCCCAGTCCACAGGGTTTCAGAACCAAGGCTCAGTCAGGTTCCCGGGGCACAGTATTCCACAATCTAAACAGATGTCATGTTCCCAGGCCACAGTTTTCCAGAATCACGCCTCAGTCATGTTCCCAGGCCACAGGGATCCAGAATCAAACGTCAGTCATGTTGCCAGGCCACAGGTTTCTGCCATCAAACCTCAGTCACGTTCCCGGGCCACAGGGTTCCAGAATCAAGCCTCAGTCATTTTGCCAGGCCAGAGTGTTCCACCATCAAACCTCAGTCATGATCCCAGGCCACCTGTTTCCACAATGAAACCTCAGTCATTTTCTCAGGCCAAAGGTTTCCAGAATCAAACCTCAGTCATGTACCCAGGGAACAGGCTTCCAGCAACAAACCTTTGTCATATTCCCAGGACACAGGGTTCCAGAATCAAACCTCAGTCTTGTTCCCAGGACAGAAGTTCCAGAATCAACCCGATATCATGTTTCCTGGCCACAGTCTTCCAGTATCAAACCTCAGTCATGTTGCCAGGCCACAGGGTTCCACCATCAATCCTCACTCATGTTCCCAGGCCACAGGGTTCCAGAATCAAACCGTTCTCATGTTCCCAGGCCACAGGGTTCCAGAATCCACCGATGTCATGTTAAAGGCCACAGGGTTCCAGAATCAAACCGTTCTCATGTTCCCGGGCCACAGGGTTCCAGAATCAAGCCTCAGTCATTTTGCCAGGCCAGAGTGTTCCACCATCAAACCTCAGTCATGATCCCAGGCCACATGTTTCCACAATGAAACCTCAGTCATTTTCCCAGGCCAAAGGTTTCCAAAATCAAACCTCAGTCATATTCCCAGGACACATGGTTCCAGAATCAAACCTGAGTCATGTTCGCAGGCCACAGGTTTCAACAATCAAACATCACTCATGTTCCCAGGACACAGGTGTCCAGAATCAAACCTCAGTCATGTACCCAGGGAACAGGCTTCCAGCAACAAACCTTTGTCATATTCCCAGGACACAGGGTTCCAGAATCAAACCTCAGTCTTGTTCCCAGGACAGAAGTTTCCAGAATCAACCCGATATCATGTTTCCTGGCCACAGTCTTCCAGTATCAAACCTCAGTCATGTTGCCAGGCCACAGGGTTCCACCATCAATCCTCACTCATGTTCCCAGGCCACAGGGTTCCAGAATCAAACTGTTCTCATGTTCCCAGGCCACAGGGTTCCAGAATCCACCGATGTCATTTTAAAGGCCACAGGGTTCCAGAATCAAACCGTTCTCATGTTCCCGGGCCACAGGGTTCCAGAATCAAGCCTCAGTCATTTTGCCAGGCCAGAGTGTTCCACCATCAAACCTCAGTCATGATCCCAGGCCACATGTTTCCACAATGAAACCTCAGTCATTTTCCCAGGCCAAAGGTTTCCAAAATCAAACCTCAGTCATGTTCCCAGGACACATGGTTCCAGAATCAAACCTGAGTCATGTTCGCGGGCCACAGGTTTCAACCATCAAACCTCAGTCATGTTCCCAGGACACAGGGGTCCAGAATCAAACGGGAGTCATGTTCGCGGGCCACAGGTTTCAACCATCAAACCTCAGTCATGTTCCCAGGACACAGGGGTCCAGAATCAAACCTCAGTCATGTTCCCAGGACACAGGCTTCCAGAAACACACCTCAGTCATGTTCCCAGGACACAAGTTTCCAGAATCAACCAGATATCATGCTTCCCGGCCACAGTCTTCCAGAATCAAACCTTAGTCATGTTGCCAAGCCACAGGTTTCCACCATCAAACCTCAGACATGTTCCCAGGCCACAGGGTTCTAGAATCCACCGATGTCATGTTCCCAGGCCACAGGGTTCGAGAATCAATCCTCAGTTATGTTTCCAGGCTACAGGGTTCTAGAATAAAACCTCAGTCATGTTCCCAATCCACAGGGTTCCAGAACCAAGGCTCAGTCAGGTTCCCGGGGCACAGTATTCCACAATCTAAACAGATGTCACATGCCCAGTCCCCAGGGTTCCAGAATCCACCGGTATCATGTTCCCAGGCCACAGGGTTCCAGAATCAATCCTCAGTTATGTTCCCAGGCTACAGGGTTCCAGAATAAAACCTCAGTCATGTTCCCAGTCCACAGGGTTTCAGAACCAAGGCTCAGTCAGGTTCCCGGGGCACAGTATTCCACAATCTAAACAGATGTCATGTTCCCAGGCCACAGTTTTCCAGAATCACGCCTCAGTCATGTTCCCAGGCCACAGGGATCCAGAATCAAACGTCAGTCATGTTGCCAGGCCACAGGTTTCTGCCATCAAACCTCAGTCACGTTCCCGGGCCACAGGGTTCCAGAATCAAGCCTCAGTCATTTTGCCAGGCCAGAGTGTTCCACCATCAAACCTCAGTCATGATCCCAGGCCACATGTTTCCACAATGAAACCTCAGTCATTTTCTCAGGCCAAAGGTTTCCAGAATCAAACCTCAGTCATATTCCCAGGACACATGGTTCCAGAATCAAACCTGAGTCATGTTCGCAGGCCACAGGTTTCAACAATCAAACATCACTCATGTTCCCAGGACACAGGTGTCCAGAATCAAACCTCAGTCATGTACCCAGGGAACAGGCTTCCAGCAACAAACCTTTGTCATATTCCCAGGACACAGGGTTCCAGAATCAAACCTCAGTCTTGTTCCCAGGACAGAAGTTTCCAGAATCAACCCGATATCATGTTTCCTGGCCACAGTCTTCCAGTATCAAACCTCAGTCATGTTGCCAGGCCACAGGGTTCCACCATCAATCCTCACTCATGTTCCCAGGCCACAGGGTTCCAGAATCAAACCGTTCTCATGTTCCCAGGCCACAGGGTTCCAGAATCCACCGATGTCATGTTAAAGGCCACAGGGTTCCAGAATCAAACCGTTCTCATGTTCCCGGGCCACAGGGTTCCAGAATCAAGCCTCAGTCATTTTGCCAGGCCAGAGTGTTCCACCATCAAACCTCAGTCATGATCCCAGGCCACATGTTTCCACAATGAAACCTCAGTCATTTTCCCAGGCCAAAGGTTTCCAAAATCAAACCTCAGTCATGTTCCCAGGACACATGGTTCCAGAATCAAACCTGAGTCATGTGCGCGGGCCACAGGTTTCAACCATCAAACCTCAGTCATGTTCCCAGGACACAGGTGTCCAGAATCAAACCTCAGTCATGTTCCCAGGGCACAGGCTTCCAGAAACACACCTCAGTCATGTTCCCAGGACACAAGTTTCCAGAATCAACCAGATATCATGCTTCCTGGCCACAGTCTTCCAGAATCAAACCTTAGTCATGTTGCCAAGCCACAGGTTTCCACCATCAAACCTCAGACATGTTCCCAGGCCACAGGGTTCTAGAATCCACCGATGTCATGTTCCCAGGCCACAGGGTTCGAGAATCAATCCTCAGTTATGTTTCCAGGCTACAGGGTTCTAGAATAAAACCTCAGTCATGTTCCCAATCCACAGGGTTCCAGAACCAAGGCTCAGTCAGGTTCCCGGGGCACAGTATTCCACAATCTAAACAGATGTCACATGCCCAGTCCCCAGGGTTCCAGAATCCACCAGTATCATGTTCCCAGGCCACAGGGTTCCAGAATCAATCCTCAGTTATGTTCCCAGGCTACAGGGTCCCAGAATAAAACCTCAGTCATGTTCCCAGTCCACAGGGTTTCAGAACCAAGGCTCAGTCAGGTTCCCGGGGCACAGTATTCCACAATCTAAACAGATGTCATGTTCCCAGGCCACAGTTTTCCAGAATCACGCCTCAGTCATGTTCCCAGGCCACAGGGATCCAGAATCAAACGTCAGTCATGTTGCCAGGCCACAGGTTTCTGCCATCAAACCTCAGTCACGTTCCCGGGCCACAGGGTTCCAGAATCAAGCCTCAGTCATTTTGCCAGGCCAGAGTGTTCCACCATCAAACCTCAGTCATGATCCCAGGCCACCTGTTTCCACAATGAAACCTCAGTCATTTTCTCAGGCCAAAGGTTTCCAGAATCAAACCTCAGTCATGTACCCAGGGAACAGGCTTCCAGCAACAAACCTTTGTCATATTCCCAGGACACAGGGTTCCAGAATCAAACCTCAGTCTTGTTCCCAGGACAGAAGTTCCAGAATCAACCCGATATCATGTTTCCTGGCCACAGTCTTCCAGTATCAAACCTCAGTCATGTTGCCAGGCCACAGGGTTCCACCATCAATCCTCACTCATGTTCCCAGGCCACAGGGTTCCAGAATCAAACCGTTCTCATGTTCCCAGGCCACAGGGTTCCAGAATCCACCGATGTCATGTTAAAGGCCACAGGGTTCCAGAATCAAACCGTTCTCATGTTCCCGGGCCACAGGGTTCCAGAATCAAGCCTCAGTCATTTTGCCAGGCCAGAGTGTTCCACCATCAAACCTCAGTCATGATCCCAGGCCACATGTTTCCACAATGAAACCTCAGTCATTTTCCCAGGCCAAAGGTTTCCAAAATCAAACCTCAGTCATATTCCCAGGACACATGGTTCCAGAATCAAACCTGAGTCATGTTCGCAGGCCACAGGTTTCAACAATCAAACATCACTCATGTTCCCAGGACACAGGGGTCCAGAATCAAACCTCAGTCATGTTCCCAGGGCACAGGCTTCCAGAAACACACCTCAGTCATGTTCCCAGGACACAAGTTTCCAGAATCAACCAGATATCATGCTTCCCGGCCACAGTCTTCCAGAATCAAACCTTAGTCATGTTGCCAAGCCACAGGTTTCCACCATCAAACCTCAGACATGTTCCCAGGCCACAGGGTTCTAGAATCCACCGATGTCATGTTCCCAGGCCACAGGGTTCGAGAATCAATCCTCAGTTATGTTTCCAGGCTACAGGGTTCTAGAATAAAACCTCAGTCATGTTCCCAATCCACAGGGTTCCAGAACCAAGGCTCAGTCAGGTTCCCGGGGCACAGTATTCCACAATCTAAACAGATGTCACATGCCCAGTCCCCAGGGTTCCAGAATCCACCGGTATCATGTTCCCAGGCCACAGGGTTCCAGAATCAATCCTCAGTTATGTTCCCAGGCTACAGGGTTCCAGAATAAAACCTCAGTCATGTTCCCAGTCCACAGGGTTTCAGAACCAAGGCTCAGTCAGGTTCCCGGGGCACAGTATTCCACAATCTAAACAGATGTCATGTTCCCAGGCCACAGTTTTCCAGAATCACGCCTCAGTCATGTTCCCAGGCCACAGGGATCCAGAATCAAACGTCAGTCATGTTGCCAGGCCACAGGTTTCTGCCATCAAACCTCAGTCACGTTCCCGGGCCACAGGGTTCCAGAATCAAGCCTCAGTCATTTTGCCAGGCCAGAGTGTTCCACCATCAAACCTCAGTCATGATCCCAGGCCACATGTTTCCACAATGAAACCTCAGTCATTTTCTCAGGCCAAAGGTTTCCAGAATCAAACCTCAGTCATATTCCCAGGACACATGGTTCCAGAATCAAACCTGAGTCATGTTCGCAGGCCACAGGTTTCAACAATCAAACATCACTCATGTTCCCAGGACACAGGTGTCCAGAATCAAACCTCAGTCATGTACCCAGGGAACAGGCTTCCAGCAACAAACCTTTGTCATATTCCCAGGACACAGGGTTCCAGAATCAAACCTCAGTCTTGTTCCCAGGACAGAAGTTTCCAGAATCAACCCGATATCATGTTTCCTGGACACAGTCTTCCAGTATCAAACCTCAGTCATGTTGCCAGGCCACAGGGTTCCACCATCAATCCTCACTCATGTTCCCAGGCCACAGGGTTCCAGAATCAAACCGTTCTCATGTTCCCAGGCCACAGGGTTCCAGAATCCACCGATGTCATGTTAAAGGCCACAGGGTTCCAGAATCAAACCGTTCTCATGTTCCCGGGCCACAGGGTTCCAGAATCAAGCCTCAGTCATTTTGCCAGGCCAGAGTGTTCCACCATCAAACCTCAGTCATGATCCCAGGCCACATGTTTCCACAATGAAACCTCAGTCATTTTCCCAGGCCAAAGGTTTCCAAAATCAAACCTCAGTCATGTTCCCAGGACACATGGTTCCAGAATCAAACCTGAGTCATGTTCGCGGGCCACAGGTTTCAACCATCAAACCTCACTCATGTTCCCAGGACACAGGGGTCCAGAATCAAACCTCAGTCATGTTCCCAGGGCACAGGCTTCCAGAAACAAACCTCAGTCATGTTCCCAGGACACAAGTTTCCAGAATCAACCAGATATCATGCTTCCTGGCCACAGTCTTCCAGAATCAAACCTTAGTCATGTTGCCAAGCCACAGGTTTCCATCATCAAACCTCAGACATGTTCCCAGGCCACAGGGTTCTAGAATCCACCGATATCATGTTCCCAGGCCACAGGGTTCGAGAATCAATCCTCAGTTATGTTTCCAGGCTACAGGGTTCTAGAATAAAACCTCAGTCATGTTCCCAATCCACAGGGTTCCAGAACCAAGGCTCAGTCAGGTTCCCGGGGCACAGTATTCCACAATCTAAACAGATGTCATGTTCCCAGGCCACAGTTTTCCAGAATCACGCCTCAGTCATGTTCCCAGGCCACAGGGATCCAGAATCAAACTTCAGTCATGTTGCCAGGCCACAGGTTTCTGCCATCAAACCTCAGTCACGTTCCCGGGCCACAGGGTTCCAGAATCAAGCCTCAGTCATTTTGCCAGGCCAGAGTGTTCCACCATCAAACCTCAGTCATGATCCCAGGCCACATGTTTCCACAATGAAACCTCAGTCATTTTCTCAGGCCAAAGGTTTCCAGAATCAAACCTCAGTCATATTCCCAGGACACATGGTTCCAGAATCAAACCTGAGTCATGTTCGCAGGCCACAGGTTTCAACAATCAAACATCACTCATGTTCCCAGGACACAGGTGTCCAGAATCAAACCTCAGTCATGTACCCAGGGAACAGGCTTCCAGCAACAAACCTTTGTCATATTCCCAGGACACAGGGTTCCAGAATCAAACCTCAGTCTTGTTCCCAGGACAGAAGTTTCCAGAATCAACCCGATATCATGTTTCCTGGCCACAGTCTTCCAGTATCAAACCTCAGTCATGTTGCCAGGCCACAGGGTTCCACCATCAATCCTCACTCATGTTCCCAGGCCACAGGGTTCCAGAATCAAACCGTTCTCATGTTCCCAGGCCACAGGGTTCCAGAATCCACCGATGTCATGTTAAAGGCCACAGGGTTCCAGAATCAAACCGTTCTCATGTTCCCGGGCCACAGGGTTCCAGAATCAAGCCTCAGTCATTTTGCCAGGCCAGAGTGTTCCACCATCAAACCTCAGTCATGATCCCAGGCCACATGTTTCCACAATGAAACCTCAGTCATTTTCCCAGGCCAAAGGTTTCCAAAATCAAACCTCAGGCATGTTCCCAGGACACATGGTTCCAGAATCAAACCTGAGTCATGTTCGCGGGCCACAGGTTTCAACCATCAAACCTCAGTCATGTTCCCAGGACACAGGGGTCCAGAATCAAACCTCAGTCATGTTCCCAGGGCACAGGCTTCCAGAAACAAACCTCAGTCATGTTCCCAGGACACAAGTTTCCAGAATCAACCAGATATCATGCTTCCTGGCCACAGTCTTCCAGAATCAAACCTTAGTCATGTTGCCAAGCCACAGGTTTCCACCATCAAACCTCAGACATGTTCCCAGGCCACAGGGTTCTAGAATCCACCGATGTCATGTTCCTAGGCCACAGGGTTCGAGAATCAATCCTCAGTTATGTTTCCAGGCTACAGGGTTCTAGAATAAAACATCAGTCATGTTCCCAATCCACAGGGTTCCAGAACCAAGGCTCAGTCAGGTTCCCGGGGCACAGTATTCCACAATCTAAACAGATGTCACATGCCCAGTCCCCAGGGTTCCAGAATCCACCGGTATCATGTTCCCAGGCCACAGGGTTCCAGAATCAATCCTCAGTTATGTTCCCAGGCTACAGGGTTCCAGAATAAAACCTCAGTCATGTTCCCAGTCCACAGGGTTTCAGAACCAAGGCTCAGTCAGGTTCCCGGGGCACAGTATTCCACAATCTAAACAGATGTCATGTTCCCAGGCCACAGTTTTCCAGAATCACGCCTCAGTCATGTTCCCAGGCCACAGGGATCCAGAATCAAACGTCAGTCATGTTGCCAGGCCACAGGTTTCTGCCATCAAACCTCAGTCACGTTCCCGGGCCACAGGGTTCCAGAATCAAGCCTCAGTCATTTTGCCAGGCCAGAGTGTTCCACCATCAAACCTCAGTCATGATCCCAGGCCACATGTTTCCACAATGAAACCTCAGTCATTTTCTCAGGCCAAAGGTTTCCAGAATCAAACCTCAGTCATATTCCCAGGACACATGGTTCCAGAATCAAACCTGAGTCATGTTCGCAGGCCACAGGTTTCAACAATCAAACATCACTCATGTTCCCAGGACACAGGTGTCCAGAATCAAACCTCAGTCATGTACCCAGGGAACAGGCTTCCAGCAACAAACCTTTGTCATATTCCCAGGACACAGGGTTCCAGAATCAAACCTCAGTCTTGTTCCCAGGACAGAAGTTTCCAGAATCAACCCGATATCATGTTTCCTGGCCACAGTCTTCCAGTATCAAACCTCAGTCATGTTGCCAGGCCACAGGGTTCCACCATCAATCCTCACTCATGTTCCCAGGCCACAGGGTTCCAGAATCAAACCGTTCTCATGTTCCCAGGCCACAGGGTTCCAGAATCCACCGATGTCATGTTAAAGGCCACAGGGTTCCAGAATCAAACCGTTCTCATGTTCCCGGGCCACAGGGTTCCAGAATCAAGCCTCAGTCATTTTGCCAGGCCAGAGTGTTCCACCATCAAACCTCAGTCATGATCCCAGGACACATGTTTCCACAATGAAACCTCAGTCATTTTCCCAGGCCAAAGGTTTCCAAAATCAAACCTCAGTCATGTTCCCAGGACACATGGTTCCAGAATCAAACCTGAGTCATGTGCGCGGGCCACAGGTTTCAACCATCAAACCTCAGTCATGTTCCCAGGACACAGCTGTCCAGAATCAAACCTCAGTCATGTTCCCAGGGCACAGGCTTCCAGAAACACACCTCAGTCATGTTCCCAGGACACAAGTTTCCAGAATCAACCAGATATCATGCTTCCTGGCCACAGTCTTCCAGAATCAAACCTTAGTCATGTTGCCAAGCCACAGGTTTCCACCATCAAACCTCAGACATGTTCCCAGGCCACAGGGTTCTAGAATCCACCGATGTCATGTTCCCAGGCCACAGGGTTCGAGAATCAATCCTCAGTTATGTTTCCAGGCTACAGGGTTCTAGAATAAAACCTCAGTCATGTTCCCAATTCACAGGGTTCCAGAACCAAGGCTCAGTCAGGTTCCCGGGGCACAGTATTCCACAATCTAAACAGATGTCACATGCCCAGTCCCCAGGGTTCCAGAATCCACCGGTATCATGTTCCCAGGCCACAGGGTTCCAGAATCAATCCTCAGTTATGTTCCCAGGCTACAGGGTTCCAGAATAAAACCTCAGTCATGTTCCCAGTCCACAGGGTTTCAGAACCAAGGCTCAGTCAGGTTCCCGGGGCACAGTATTCCACAATCTAAACAGATGTCATGTTCCCAGGCCACAGTTTTCCAGAATCACGCCTCAGTCATGTTCCCAGGCCACAGGGATCCAGAATCAAACGTCAGTCATGTTGCCAGGCCACAGGTTTCTGCCATCAAACCTCAGTCACGTTCCCGGGCCACAGGGTTCCAGAATCAAGCCTCAGTCATTTTGCCAGGCCAGAGTGTTCCACCATCAAACCTCAGTCATGATCCCAGGCCACATGTTTCCACAATGAAACCTCAGTCATTTTCTCAGGCCAAAGGTTTCCAGAATCAAACCTCAGTCATATTCCCAGGACACATGGTTCCAGAATCAAACCTGAGTCATGTTCGCAGGCCACAGGTTTCAACAATCAAACATCACTCATGTTCCCAGGACACAGGTGTCCAGAATCAAACCTCAGTCATGTACCCAGGGAACAGGCTTCCAGCAACAAACCTTTGTCATATTCCCAGGACACAGGGTTCCAGAATCAAACCTCAGTCTTGTTCCCAGGACAGAAGTTTCCAGAATCAACCCGATATCATGTTTCCTGGCCACAGTCTTCCAGTATCAAACCTCAGTCATGTTGCCAGGCCACAGGGTTCCACCATCAATCCTCACTCATGTTCCCAGGCCACAGGGTTCCAGAATCAAACCGTTCTCATGTTCCCAGGCCACAGGGTTCCAGAATCCACCGATGTCATGTTAAAGGCCACAGGGTTCCAGAATCAAACCGTTCTCATGTTCCCGGGCCACAGGGTTCCAGAATCAAGCCTCAGTCATTTTGCCAGGCCAGAGTGTTCCACCATCAAACCTCAGTCATGATCCCAGGCCACATGTTTCCACAATGAAACCTCAGTCATTTTCCCAGGCCAAAGGTTTCCAAAATCAAACCTCAGTCATGTTCCCAGGACACATGGTTCCAGAATCAAACCTGAGTCATGTGCGCGGGCCACAGGTTTCAACCATCAAACCTCAGTCATGTTCCCAGGACACAGGTGTCCAGAATCAAACCTCAGTCATGTTCCCAGGGCACAGGCTTCCAGAAACACACCTCAGTCATGTTCCCAGGACACAAGTTTCCAGAATCAACCAGATATCATGCTTCCTGGCCACAGTCTTCCAGAATCAAACCTTAGTCATGTTGCCAAGCCACAGGTTTCCACCATCAAACCTCAGACATGTTCCCAGGCCACAGGGTTCTAGAATCCACCGATGTCATGTTCCCAGGCCACAGGGTTCGAGAATCAATCCTCAGTTATGTTTCCAGGCTACAGGGTTCTAGAATAAAACCTCAGTCATGTTCCCAATCCACAGGGTTCCAGAACCAAGGCTCAGTCAGGTTCCCGGGGCACAGTATTCCACAATCTAAACAGATGTCACATGCCCAGTCCCCAGGGTTCCAGAATCCACCGGTATCATGTTCCCAGGCCACAGGGTTCCAGAATCAATCCTCAGTTATGTTCCCAGGCTACAGGGTCCCAGAATAAAACCTCAGTCATGTTCCCAGTCCACAGGGTTTCAGAACCAAGGCTCAGTCAGGTTCCCGGGGCACAGTATTCCACAATCTAAACAGATGTCATGTTCCCAGGCCACAGTTTTCCAGAATCACGCCTCAGTCATGTTCCCAGGCCACAGGGATCCAGAATCAAACGTCAGTCATGTTGCCAGGCCACAGGTTTCTGCCATCAAACCTCAGTCACGTTCCCGGGCCACAGGGTTCCAGAATCAAGCCTCAGTCATTTTGCCAGGCCAGAGTGTTCCACCATCAAACCTCAGTCATGATCCCAGGCCACCTGTTTCCACAATGAAACCTCAGTCATTTTCTCAGGCCAAAGGTTTCCAGAATCAAACCTCAGTCATGTACCCAGGGAACAGGCTTCCAGCAACAAACCTTTGTCATATTCCCAGGACACAGGGTTCCAGAATCAAACCTCAGTCTTGTTCCCAGGACAGAAGTTCCAGAATCAACCCGATATCATGTTTCCTGGCCACAGTCTTCCAGTATCAAACCTCAGTCATGTTGCCAGGCCACAGGGTTCCACCATCAATCCTCACTCATGTTCCCAGGCCACAGGGTTCCAGAATCAAACCGTTCTCATGTTCCCAGGCCACAGGGTTCCAGAATCCACCGATGTCATGTTAAAGGCCACAGGGTTCCAGAATCAAACCGTTCTCATGTTCCCGGGCCACAGGGTTCCAGAATCAAGCCTCAGTCATTTTGCCAGGCCAGAGTGTTCCACCATCAAACCTCAGTCATGATCCCAGGCCACATGTTTCCACAATGAAACCTCAGTCATTTTCCCAGGCCAAAGGTTTCCAAAATCAAACCTCAGTCATATTCCCAGGACACATGGTTCCAGAATCAAACCTGAGTCATGTTCGCAGGCCACAGGTTTCAACAATCAAACATCACTCATGTTCCCAGGACACAGGGGTCCAGAATCAAACCTCAGTCATGTTCCCAGGGCACAGGCTTCCAGAAACACACCTCAGTCATGTTCCCAGGACACAAGTTTCCAGAATCAACCAGATATCATGCTTCCCGGCCACAGTCTTCCAGAATCAAACCTTAGTCATGTTGCCAAGCCACAGGTTTCCACCATCAAACCTCAGACATGTTCCCAGGCCACAGGGTTCTAGAATCCACCGATGTCATGTTCCCAGGCCACAGGGTTCGAGAATCAATCCTCAGTTATGTTTCCAGGCTACAGGGTTCTAGAATAAAACCTCAGTCATGTTCCCAATCCACAGGGTTCCAGAACCAAGGCTCAGTCAGGTTCCCGGGGCACAGTATTCCACAATCTAAACAGATGTCACATGCCCAGTCCCCAGGGTTCCAGAATCCACCGGTATCATGTTCCCAGGCCACAGGGTTCCAGAATCAATCCTCAGTTATGTTCCCAGGCTACAGGGTTCCAGAATAAAACCTCAGTCATGTTCCCAGTCCACAGGGTTTCAGAACCAAGGCTCAGTCAGGTTCCCGGGGCACAGTATTCCACAATCTAAACAGATGTCATGTTCCCAGGCCACAGTTTTCCAGAATCACGCCTCAGTCATGTTCCCAGGCCACAGGGATCCAGAATCAAACGTCAGTCATGTTGCCAGGCCACAGGTTTCTGCCATCAAACCTCAGTCACGTTCCCGGGCCACAGGGTTCCAGAATCAAGCCTCAGTCATTTTGCCAGGCCAGAGTGTTCCACCATCAAACCTCAGTCATGATCCCAGGCCACATGTTTCCACAATGAAACCTCAGTCATTTTCTCAGGCCAAAGGTTTCCAGAATCAAACCTCAGTCATATTCCCAGGACACATGGTTCCAGAATCAAACCTGAGTCATGTTCGCAGGCCACAGGTTTCAACAATCAAACATCACTCATGTTCCCAGGACACAGGTGTCCAGAATCAAACCTCAGTCATGTACCCAGGGAACAGGCTTCCAGCAACAAACCTTTGTCATATTCCCAGGACACAGGGTTCCAGAATCAAACCTCAGTCTTGTTCCCAGGACAGAAGTTTCCAGAATCAACCCGATATCATGTTTCCTGGCCACAGTCTTCCAGTATCAAACCTCAGTCATGTTGCCAGGCCACAGGGTTCCACCATCAATCCTCACTCATGTTCCCAGGCCACAGGGTTCCAGAATCAAACCGTTCTCATGTTCCCAGGCCACAGGGTTCCAGAATCCACCGATGTCATGTTAAAGGCCACAGGGTTCCAGAATCAAACCGTTCTCATGTTCCCGGGCCACAGGGTTCCAGAATCAAGCCTCAGTCATTTTGCCAGGCCAGAGTGTTCCACCATCAAACCTCAGTCATGATCCCAGGCCACATGTTTCCACAATGAAACCTCAGTCATTTTCCCAGGCCAAAGGTTTCCAAAATCAAACCTCAGTCATGTTCCCAGGACACATGGTTCCAGAATCAAACCTGAGTCATGTTCGCGGGCCACAGGTTTCAACCATCAAACCTCACTCATGTTCCCAGGACACAGGGGTCCAGAATCAAACCTCAGTCATGTTCCCAGGGCACAGGCTTCCAGAAACAAACCTCAGTCATGTTCCCAGGACACAAGTTTCCAGAATCAACCAGATATCATGCTTCCTGGCCACAGTCTTCCAGAATCAAACCTTAGTCATGTTGCCAAGCCACAGGTTTCCATCATCAAACCTCAGACATGTTCCCAGGCCACAGGGTTCTAGAATCCACCGATGTCATGTTCCCAGGCCACAGGGTTCGAGAATCAATCCTCAGTTATGTTTCCAGGCTACAGGGTTCTAGAATAAAACCTCAGTCATGTTCCCAATCCACAGGGTTCCAGAACCAAGGCTCAGTCAGGTTCCCGGGGCACAGTATTCCACAATCTAAACAGATGTCATGTTCCCAGGCCACAGTTTTCCAGAATCACGCCTCAGTCATGTTCCCAGGCCACAGGGATCCAGAATCAAACTTCAGTCATGTTGCCAGGCCACAGGTTTCTGCCATCAAACCTCAGTCACGTTCCCGGGCCACAGGGTTCCAGAATCAAGCCTCAGTCATTTTGCCAGGCCAGAGTGTTCCACCATCAAACCTCAGTCATGATCCCAGGCCACATGTTTCCACAATGAAACCTCAGTCATTTTCTCAGGCCAAAGGTTTCCAGAATCAAACCTCAGTCATATTCCCAGGACACATGGTTCCAGAATCAAACCTGAGTCATGTTCGCAGGCCACAGGTTTCAACAATCAAACATCACTCATGTTCCCAGGACACAGGTGTCCAGAATCAAACCTCAGTCATGTACCCAGGGAACAGGCTTCCAGCAACAAACCTTTGTCATATTCCCAGGACACAGGGTTCCAGAATCAAACCTCAGTCTTGTTCCCAGGACAGAAGTTTCCAGAATCAACCCGATATCATGTTTCCTGGCCACAGTCTTCCAGTATCAAACCTCAGTCATGTTGCCAGGCCACAGGGTTCCACCATCAATCCTCACTCATGTTCCCAGGCCACAGGGTTCCAGAATCAAACCGTTCTCATGTTCCCAGGCCACAGGGTTCCAGAATCCACCGATGTCATGTTAAAGGCCACAGGGTTCCAGAATCAAACCGTTCTCATGTTCCCGGGCCACAGGGTTCCAGAATCAAGCCTCAGTCATTTTGCCAGGCCAGAGTGTTCCACCATCAAACCTCAGTCATGATCCCAGGCCACATGTTTCCACAATGAAACCTCAGTCATTTTCCCAGGCCAAAGGTTTCCAAAATCAAACCTCAGGCATGTTCCGAGGACACATGGTTCCAGAATCAAACCTGAGTCATGTTCGCGGGCCACAGGTTTCAACCATCAAACCTCAGTCATGTTCCCAGGACACAGGGGTCCAGAATCAAACCTCAGTCATGTTCCCAGGGCACAGGCTTCCAGAAACAAACCTCAGTCATGTTCCCAGGACACAAGTTTCCAGAATCAACCAGATATCATGCTTCCTGGCCACAGTCTTCCAGAATCAAACCTTAGTCATGTTGCCAAGCCACAGGTTTCCACCATCAAACCTCAGACATGTTCCCAGGCCACAGGGTTCTAGAATCCACCGATGTCATGTTCCTAGGCCACAGGGTTCGAGAATCAATCCTCAGTTATGTTTCCAGGCTACAGGGTTCTAGAATAAAACATCAGTCATGTTCCCAATCCACAGGGTTCCAGAACCAAGGCTCAGTCAGGTTCCCGGGGCACAGTATTCCACAATCTAAACAGATGTCACATGCCCAGTCCCCAGGGTTCCAGAATCCACCGGTATCATGTTCCCAGGCCACAGGGTTCCAGAATCAATCCTCAGTTATGTTCCCAGGCTACAGGGTTCCAGAATAAAACCTCAGTCATGTTCCCAGTCCACAGGGTTTCAGAACCAAGGCTCAGTCAGGTTCCCGGGGCACAGTATTCCACAATCTAAACAGATGTCATGTTCCCAGGCCACAGTTTTCCAGAATCACGCCTCAGTCATGTTCCCAGGCCACAGGGATCCAGAATCAAACGTCAGTCATGTTGCCAGGCCACAGGTTTCTGCCATCAAACCTCAGTCACGTTCCCGGGCCACAGGGTTCCAGAATCAAGCCTCAGTCATTTTGCCAGGCCAGAGTGTTCCACCATCAAACCTCAGTCATGATCCCAGGCCACATGTTTCCACAATGAAACCTCAGTCATTTTCTCAGGCCAAAGGTTTCCAGAATCAAACCTCAGTCATATTCCCAGGACACATGGTTCCAGAATCAAACCTGAGTCATGTTCGCAGGCCACAGGTTTCAACAATCAAACATCACTCATGTTCCCAGGACACAGGTGTCCAGAATCAAACCTCAGTCATGTACCCAGGGAACAGGCTTCCAGCAACAAACCTTTGTCATATTCCCAGGACACAGGGTTCCAGAATCAAACCTCAGTCTTGTTCCCAGGACAGAAGTTTCCAGAATCAACCCGATATCATGTTTCCTGGCCACAGTCTTCCAGTATCAAACCTCAGTCATGTTGCCAGGCCACAGGGTTCCACCATCAATCCTCACTCATGTTCCCAGGCCACAGGGTTCCAGAATCAAACCGTTCTCATGTTCCCAGGCCACAGGGTTCCAGAATCCACCGATGTCATGTTAAAGGCCACAGGGTTCCAGAATCAAACCGTTCTCATGTTCCCGGGCCACAGGGTTCCAGAATCAAGCCTCAGTCATTTTGCCAGGCCAGAGTGTTCCACCATCAAACCTCAGTCATGATCCCAGGCCACATGTTTCCACAATGAAACCTCAGTCATTTTCCCAGGCCAAAGGTTTCCAAAATCAAACCTCAGTCATGTTCCCAGGACACATGGTTCCAGAATCAAACCTGAGTCATGTGCGCGGGCCACAGGTTTCAACCATCAAACCTCAGTCATGTTCCCAGGACACAGGTGTCCAGAATCAAACCTCAGTCATGTTCCCAGGGCACAGGCTTCCAGAAACACACCTCAGTCATGTTCCCAGGACACAAGTTTCCAGAATCAACCAGATATCATGCTTCCTGGCCACAGTCTTCCAGAATCAAACCTTAGTCATGTTGCCAAGCCACAGGTTTCCACCATCAAACCTCAGACATGTTCCCAGGCCACAGGGTTCTAGAATCCACCGATGTCATGTTCCCAGGCCACAGGGTTCGAGAATCAATCCTCAGTTATGTTTCCAGGCTACAGGGTTCTAGAATAAAACCTCAGTCATGTTCCCAATCCACAGGGTTCCAGAACCAAGGCTCAGTCAGGTTCCCGGGGCACAGTATTCCACAATCTAAACAGATGTCACATGCCCAGTCCCCAGGGTTCCAGAATCCACCGGTATCATGTTCCCAGGCCACAGGGTTCCAGAATCAATCCTCAGTTATGTTCCCAGGCTACAGGGTCCCAGAATAAAACCTCAGTCATGTTCCCAGTCCACAGGGTTTCAGAACCAAGGCTCAGTCAGGTTCCCGGGGCACAGTATTCCACAATCTAAACAGATGTCATGTTCCCAGGCCACAGTTTTCCAGAATCACGCCTCAGTCATGTTCCCAGGCCACAGGGATCCACAATCAAACGTCAGTCATGTTGCCAGGCCACAGGTTTCTGCCATCAAACCTCAGTCACGTTCCCGGGCCACAGGGTTCCAGAATCAAGCCTCAGTCATTTTGCCAGGCCAGAGTGTTCCACCATCAAACCTCAGTCATGATCCCAGGCCACCTGTTTCCACAATGAAACCTCAGTCATTTTCTCAGGCCAAAGGTTTCCAGAATCAAACCTCAGTCATGTACCCAGGGAACAGGCTTCCAGCAACAAACCTTTGTCATATTCCCAGGACACAGGGTTCCAGAATCAAACCTCAGTCTTGTTCCCAGGACAGAAGTTCCAGAATCAACCCGATATCATGTTTCCTGGCCACAGTCTTCCAGTATCAAACCTCAGTCATGTTGCCAGGCCACAGGGTTCCACCATCAATCCTCACTCATGTTCCCAGGCCACAGGGTTCCAGAATCAAACCGTTCTCATGTTCCCAGGCCACAGGGTTCCAGAATCCACCGATGTCATGTTAAAGGCCACAGGGTTCCAGAATCAAACCGTTCTCATGTTCCCGGGCCACAGGGTTCCAGAATCAAGCCTCAGTCATTTTGCCAGGCCAGAGTGTTCCACCATCAAACCTCAGTCATGATCCCAGGCCACATGTTTCCACAATGAAACCTCAGTCATTTTCCCAGGCCAAAGGTTTCCAAAATCAAACCTCAGTCATATTCCCAGGACACATGGTTCCAGAATCAAACCTGAGTCATGTTCGCAGGCCACAGGTTTCAACAATCAAACATCACTCATGTTCCCAGGACACAGGGGTCCAGAATCAAACCTCAGTCATGTTCCCAGGGCACAGGCTTCCAGAAACACACCTCAGTCATGTTCCCAGGACACAAGTTTCCAGAATCAACCAGATATCATGCTTCCCGGCCACAGTCTTCCAGAATCAAACCTTAGTCATGTTGCCAAGCCACAGGTTTCCACCATCAAACCTCAGACATGTTCCCAGGCCACAGGGTTCTAGAATCCACCGATGTCATGTTCCCAGGCCACAGGGTTCGAGAATCAATCCTCAGTTATGTTTCCAGGCTACAGGGTTCTAGAATAAAACCTCAGTCATGTTCCCAATCCACAGGGTTCCAGAACCAAGGCTCAGTCAGGTTCCCGGGGCACAGTATTCCACAATCTAAACAGATGTCACATGCCCAGTCCCCAGGGTTCCAGAATCCACCGGTATCATGTTCCCAGGCCACAGGGTTCCAGAATCAATCCTCAGTTATGTTCCCAGGCTACAGGGTCCCAGAATAAAACCTCAGTCATGTTCCCAGTCCACAGGGTTTCAGAACCAAGGCTCAGTCAGGTTCCCGGGGCACAGTATTCCACAATCTAAACAGATGTCATGTTCCCAGGCCACAGTTTTCCAGAATCACGCCTCAGTCATGTTCCCAGGCCACAGGGATCCAGAATCAAACGTCAGTCATGTTGCCAGGCCACAGGTTTCTGCCATCAAACCTCAGTCACGTTCCCGGGCCACAGGGTTCCAGAATCAAGCCTCAGTCATTTTGCCAGGCCAGAGTGTTCCACCATCAAACCTCAGTCATGATCCCAGGCCACATGTTTCCACAATGAAACCTCAGTCATTTTCTCAGGCCAAAGGTTTCCAGAATCAAACCTCAGTCATATTCCCAGGACACATGGTTCCAGAATCAAACCTGAGTCATGTTCGCAGGCCACAGGTTTCAACAATCAAACATCACTCATGTTCCCAGGACACAGGTGTCCAGAATCAAACCTCAGTCATGTACCCAGGGAACAGGCTTCCAGCAACAAACCTTTGTCATATTCCCAGGACACAGGGTTCCAGAATCAAACCTCAGTCTTGTTCCCAGGACAGAAGTTTCCAGAATCAACCCGATATCATGTTTCCTGGCCACAGTCTTCCAGTATCAAACCTCAGTCATGTTGCCAGGCCACAGGGTTCCACCATCAATCCTCACTCATGTTCCCAGGCCACAGGGTTCCAGAATCAAACCGTTCTCATGTTCCCAGGCCACAGGGTTCCAGAATCCACCGATGTCATGTTAAAGGCCACAGGGTTCCAGAATCAAACCGTTCTCATGTTCCCGGGCCACAGGGTTCCAGAATCAAGCCTCAGTCATTTTGCCAGGCCAGAGTGTTCCACCATCAAACCTCAGTCATGATCCCAGGCCACATGTTTCCACAATGAAACCTCAGTCATTTTCCCAGGCCAAAGGTTTCCAAAATCAAACCTCAGTCATGTTCCCAGGACACATGGTTCCAGAATCAAACCTGAGTCATGTGCGCGGGCCACAGGTTTCAACCATCAAACCTCAGTCATGTTCCCAGGACACAGGGGTCCAGAATCAAACCTCAGTCATGTTCCCAGGGCACAGGCTTCCAGAAACACACCTCAGTCATGTTCCCAGGACACAAGTTTCCAGAATCAACCAGATATCATGCTTCCTGGCCACAGTCTTCCAGAATCAAACCTTAGTCATGTTGCCAAGCCACAGGTTTCCACCATCAAACCTCAGACATGTTCCCAGGCCACAGGGTTCTAGAATCCACCGATGTCATGTTCCCAGGCCACAGGGTTCGAGAATCAATCCTCAGTTATGTTTCCAGGCTACAGGGTTCTAGAATAAAACCTCAGTCATGTTCCCAATCCACAGGGTTCCAGAACCAAGGCTCAGTCAGGTTCCCGGGGCACAGTATTCCACAATCTAAACAGATGTCACATGCCCAGTCCCCAGGGTTCCAGAATCCACCGGTATCATGTTCCCAGGCCACAGGGTTCCAGAATCAATCCTCAGTTATGTTCCCAGGCTACAGGGTCCCAGAATAAAACCTCAGTCATGTTCCCAGTCCACAGGGTTTCAGAACCAAGGCTCAGTCAGGTTCCCGGGGCACAGTATTCCACAATCTAAACAGATGTCATGTTCCCAGGCCACAGTTTTCCAGAATCACGCCTCAGTCATGTTCCCAGGCCACAGGGATCCACAATCAAACGTCAGTCATGTTGCCAGGCCACAGGTTTCTGCCATCAAACCTCAGTCACGTTCCCGGGCCACAGGGTTCCAGAATCAAGCCTCAGTCATTTTGCCAGGCCAGAGTGTTCCACCATCAAACCTCAGTCATGATCCCAGGCCACCTGTTTCCACAATGAAACCTCAGTCATTTTCTCAGGCCAAAGGTTTCCAGAATCAAACCTCAGTCATGTACCCAGGGAACAGGCTTCCAGCAACAAACCTTTGTCATATTCCCAGGACACAGGGTTCCAGAATCAAACCTCAGTCTTGTTCCCAGGACAGAAGTTCCAGAATCAACCCGATATCATGTTTCCTGGCCACAGTCTTCCAGTATCAAACCTCAGTCATGTTGCCAGGCCACAGGGTTCCACCATCAATCCTCACTCATGTTCCCAGGCCACAGGGTTCCAGAATCAAACCGTTCTCATGTTCCCAGGCCACAGGGTTCCAGAATCCACCGATGTCATGTTAAAGGCCACAGGGTTCCAGAATCAAACCGTTCTCATGTTCCCGGGCCACAGGGTTCCAGAATCAAGCCTCAGTCATTTTGCCAGGCCAGAGTGTTCCACCATCAAACCTCAGTCATGATCCCAGGCCACATGTTTCCACAATGAAACCTCAGTCATTTTCCCAGGCCAAAGGTTTCCAAAATCAAACCTCAGTCATATTCCCAGGACACATGGTTCCAGAATCAAACCTGAGTCATGTTCGCAGGCCACAGGTTTCAACAATCAAACATCACTCATGTTCCCAGGACACAGGGGTCCAGAATCAAACCTCAGTCATGTTCCCAGGGCACAGGCTTCCAGAAACACACCTCAGTCATGTTCCCAGGACACAAGTTTCCAGAATCAACCAGATATCATGCTTCCCGGCCACAGTCTTCCAGAATCAAACCTTAGTCATGTTGCCAAGCCACAGGTTTCCACCATCAAACCTCAGACATGTTCCCAGGCCACAGGGTTCTAGAATCCACCGATGTCATGTTCCCAGGCCACAGGGTTCGAGAATCAATCCTCAGTTATGTTTCCAGGCTACAGGGTTCTAGAATAAAACCTCAGTCATGTTCCCAATCCACAGGGTTCCAGAACCAAGGCTCAGTCAGGTTCCCGGGGCACAGTATTCCACAATCTAAACAGATGTCACATGCCCAGTCCCCAGGGTTCCAGAATCCACCGGTATCATGTTCCCAGGCCACAGGGTTCCAGAATCAATCCTCAGTTATGTTCCCAGGCTACAGGGTCCCAGAATAAAACCTCAGTCATGTTCCCAGTCCACAGGGTTTCAGAACCAAGGCTCAGTCAGGTTCCCGGGGCACAGTATTCCACAATCTAAACAGATGTCATGTTCCCAGGCCACAGTTTTCCAGAATCACGCCTCAGTCATGTTCCCAGGCCACAGGGATCCAGAATCAAACGTCAGTCATGTTGCCAGGCCACAGGTTTCTGCCATCAAACCTCAGTCACGTTCCCGGGCCACAGGGTTCCAGAATCAAGCCTCAGTCATTTTGCCAGGCCAGAGTGTTCCACCATCAAACCTCAGTCATGATCCCAGGCCACATGTTTCCACAATGAAACCTCAGTCATTTTCTCAGGCCAAAGGTTTCCAGAATCAAACCTCAGTCATATTCCCAGGACACATGGTTCCAGAATCAAACCTGAGTCATGTTCGCAGGCCACAGGTTTCAACAATCAAACATCACTCATGTTCCCAGGACACAGGTGTCCAGAATCAAACCTCAGTCATGTACCCAGGGAACAGGCTTCCAGCAACAAACCTTTGTCATATTCCCAGGACACAGGGTTCCAGAATCAAACCTCAGTCTTGTTCCCAGGACAGAAGTTTCCAGAATCAACCCGATATCATGTTTCCTGGCCACAGTCTTCCAGTATCAAACCTCAGTCATGTTGCCAGGCCACAGGGTTCCACCATCAATCCTCACTCATGTTCCCAGGCCACAGGGTTCCAGAATCAAACCGTTCTCATGTTCCCAGGCCACAGGGTTCCAGAATCCACCGATGTCATGTTAAAGGCCACAGGGTTCCAGAATCAAACCGTTCTCATGTTCCCGGGCCACAGGGTTCCAGAATCAAGCCTCAGTCATTTTGCCAGGCCAGAGTGTTCCACCATCAAACCTCAGTCATGATCCCAGGCCACATGTTTCCACAATGAAACCTCAGTCATTTTCCCAGGCCAAAGGTTTCCAAAATCAAACCTCAGTCATGTTCGCAGGACACATGGTTCCAGAATCAAACCTGAGTCATGTTCGCGGGCCACAGGTTTCAACCATCAAACCTCACTCATGTTCCCAGGACACAGGGGTCCAGAATCAAACCTCAGTCATGTTCCCAGGGCACAGGCTTCCAGAAACAAACCTCAGTCATGTTCCCAGGACACAAGTTTCCAGAATCAACCAGATATCATGCTTCCTGGCCACAGTCTTCCAGAATCAAACCTTAGTCATGTTGCCAAGCCACAGGTTTCAATCATCAAACCTCAGACATGTTCCCAGGCCACAGGGTTCTAGAATCCACCGATGTCATGTTCCCAGGCCACAGGGTTCGAGAATCAATCCTCAGTTATGTTTCCAGGCTACAGGGTTCTAGAATAAAACCTCAGTCATGTTCCCAATCCACAGGGTTCCAGAACCAAGGCTCAGTCAGGTTCCCGGGGCACAGTATTCCACAATCTAAACAGATGTCATGTTCCCAGGCCACAGTTTTCCAGAATCACGCCTCAGTCATGTTCCCAGGCCACAGGGATCCAGAATCAAACTTCAGTCATGTTGCCAGGCCACAGGTTTCTGCCATCAAACCTCAGTCACGTTCCCGGGCCACAGGGTTCCAGAATCAAGCCTCAGTCATTTTGCCAGGCCAGAGTGTTCCACCATCAAACCTCAGTCATGATCCCAGGCCACATGTTTCCACAATGAAACCTCAGTCATTTTCTCAGGCCAAAGGTTTCCAGAATCAAACCTCAGTCATATTCCCAGGACACATGGTTCCAGAATCAAACCTGAGTCATATTCGCAGGCCACAGGTTTCAACAATCAAACATCACTCATGTTCCCAGGACACAGGTGTCCAGAATCAAACCTCAGTCATGTACCCAGGGAACAGGCTTCCAGCAACAAACCTTTGTCATATTCCCAGGACACAGGGTTCCAGAATCAAACCTCAGTCTTGTTCCCAGGACAGAAGTTTCCAGAATCAACCCGATATCATGTTTCCTGGCCACAGTCTTCCAGTATCAAACCTCAGTCATGTTGCCAGGCCACAGGGTTCCACCATCAATCCTCACTCATGTTCCCAGGCCACAGGGTTCCAGAATCAAACCGTTCTCATGTTCCCAGGCCACAGGGTTCCAGAATCCACCGATGTCATGTTAAAGGCCACAGGGTTCCAGAATCAAACCGTTCTCATGTTCCCGGGCCACAGGGTTCCAGAATCAAGCCTCAGTCATTTTGCCAGGCCAGAGTGTTCCACCATCAAACCTCAGTCATGATCCCAGGCCACATGTTTCCACAATGAAACCTCAGTCATTTTCCCAGGCCAAAGGTTTCCAAAATCAAACCTCAGGCATGTTCCCAGGACACATGGTTCCAGAATCAAACCTGAGTCATGTTCGCGGGCCACAGGTTTCAACCATCAAACCTCAGTCATGTTCCCAGGACACAGGGGTCCAGAATCAAACCTCAGTCATGTTCCCAGGGCACAGGCTTCCAGAAACAAACCTCAGTCATGTTCCCAGGACACAAGTTTCCAGAATCAACCAGATATCATGCTTCCTGGCCACAGTCTTCCAGAATCAAACCTTAGTCATGTTGCCAAGCCACAGGTTTCCACCATCAAACCTCAGACATGTTCCCAGGCCACAGGGTTCTAGAATCCACCGATGTCATGTTCCTAGGCCACAGGGTTCGAGAATCAATCCTCAGTTATGTTTCCAGGCTACAGGGTTCTAGAATAAAACATCAGTCATGTTCCCAATCCACAGGGTTCCAGAACCAAGGCTCAGTCAGGTTCCCGGGGCACAGTATTCCACAATCTAAACAGATGTCACATGCCCAGTCCCCAGGGTTCCAGAATCCACCGGTATCATGTTCCCAGGCCACAGGGTTCCAGAATCAATCCTCAGTTATGTTCCCAGGCTACAGGGTTCCAGAATAAAACCTCAGTCATGTTCCCAGTCCACAGGGTTTCAGAACCAAGGCTCAGTCAGGTTCCCGGGGCACAGTATTCCACAATCTAAACAGATGTCATGTTCCCAGGCCACAGTTTTCCAGAATCACGCCTCAGTCATGTTCCCAGGCCACAGGGATCCAGAATCAAACGTCAGTCATGTTGCCAGGCCACAGGTTTCTGCCATCAAACCTCAGTCACGTTCCCGGGCCACAGGGTTCCAGAATCAAGCCTCAGTCATTTTGCCAGGCCAGAGTGTTCCACCATCAAACCTCAGTCATGATCCCAGGCCACATGTTTCCACAATGAAACCTCAGTCATTTTCCCAGGCCAAAGGTTTCCAGAATCAAACCTCAGTCATGTTCCCAGGACACATGGTTCCAGAATCAAACCTGAGTCATGTTCGCGGGCCACAGGTTTCAACCATCAAACCTCAGTCATGTTCCCAGGACACAGGGGTCCAGAATCAAACCTCAGTCATGTTCCCAGGGCACAGGCTTCCAGAAACACACCTCAGTCATGTTCCCAGGACACAAGTTTCCAGAATCAACCAGATATCATGCTTCCCGGCCACAGTCTTCCAGAATCAAACCTTAGTCATGTTGCCAAGCCACAGGTTTCCACCATCAAACCTCAGACATGTTCCCAGGCCACAGGGTTCTAGAATCCACCGATGTCATGTTCCCAGGCCACAGGGTTCGAGAATCAATCCTCAGTTATGTTTCCAGGCTACAGGGTTCTAGAATAAAACCTCAGTCATGTTCCCAATCCACAGGGTTCCAGAACCAAGGCTCAGTCAGGTTCCCGGGGCACAGTATTCCACAATCTAAACAGATGTCACATGCCCAGTCCCCAGGGTTCCAGAATCCACCGGTATCATGTTCCCAGGCCACAGGGTTCCAGAATCAATCCTCAGTTATGTTCCCAGGCTACAGGGTCCCAGAATAAAACCTCAGTCATGTTCCCAGTCCACAGGGTTTCAGAACCAAGGCTCAGTCAGGTTCCCGGGGCACAGTATTCCACAATCTAAACAGATGTCATGTTCCCAGGCCACAGTTTTCCAGAATCACGCCTCAGTCATGTTCCCAGGCCACAGGGATCCAGAATCAAACGTCAGTCATGTTGCCAGGCCACAGGTTTCTGCCATCAAACCTCAGTCACGTTCCCGGGCCACAGGGTTCCAGAATCAAGCCTCAGTCATTTTGCCAGGCCAGAGTGTTCCACCATCAAACCTCAGTCATGATCCCAGGCCACCTGTTTCCACAATGAAACCTCAGTCATTTTCTCAGGCCAAAGGTTTCCAGAATCAAACCTCAGTCATGTACCCAGGGAACAGGCTTCCAGCAACAAACCTTTGTCATATTCCCAGGACACAGGGTTCCAGAATCAAACCTCAGTCTTGTTCCCAGGACAGAAGTTCCAGAATCAACCCGATATCATGTTTCCTGGCCACAGTCTTCCAGTATCAAACCTCAGTCATGTTGCCAGGCCACAGGGTTCCACCATCAATCCTCACTCATGTTCCCAGGCCACAGGGTTCCAGAATCAAACCGTTCTCATGTTCCCAGGCCACAGGGTTCCAGAATCCACCGATGTCATGTTAAAGGCCACAGGGTTCCAGAATCAAACCGTTCTCATGTTCCCGGGCCACAGGGTTCCAGAATCAAGCCTCAGTCATTTTGCCAGGCCAGAGTGTTCCACCATCAAACCTCAGTCATGATCCCAGGCCACATGTTTCCACAATGAAACCTCAGTCATTTTCCCAGGCCAAAGGTTTCCAAAATCAAACCTCAGTCATATTCCCAGGACACATGGTTCCAGAATCAAACCTGAGTCATGTTCGCAGGCCACAGGTTTCAACAATCAAACATCACTCATGTTCCCAGGACACAGGTGTCCAGAATCAAACCTCAGTCATGTACCCAGGGAACAGGCTTCCAGCAACAAACCTTTGTCATATTCCCAGGACACAGGGTTCCAGAATCAAACCTCAGTCTTGTTCCCAGGACAGAAGTTTCCAGAATCAACCCGATATCATGTTTCCTGGCCACAGTCTTCCAGTATCAAACCTCAGTCATGTTGCCAGGCCACAGGGTTCCACCATCAATCCTCACTCATGTTCCCAGGCCACAGGGTTCCAGAATCAAACTGTTCTCATGTTCCCAGGCCACAGGGTTCCAGAATCCACCGATGTCATGTTAAAGGCCACAGGGTTCCAGAATCAAACCGTTCTCATGTTCCCGGGCCACAGGGTTCCAGAATCAAGCCTCAGTCATTTTGCCAGGCCAGAGTGTTCCACCATCAAACCTCAGTCATGATCCCAGGCCACATGTTTCCACAATGAAACCTCAGTCATTTTCCCAGGCCAAAGGTTTCCAAAATCAAACCTCAGTCATGTTCCCAGGACACATGGTTCCAGAAACAAACCTGAGTCATGTTCGCGGGCCACAGGTTTCAACCATCAAACCTCAGTCATGTTCCCAGGACACAGGGGTCCAGAATCAAACGGGAGTCATGTTCGCGGGCCACAGGTTTCAACCATCAAACCTCAGTCATGTTCCCAGGACACAGGGGTCCAGAATCAAACCTCAGTCATGTTCCCAGGACACAGGCTTCCAGAAACACACCTCAGTCATGTTCCCAGGACACAAGTTTCCAGAATCAACCAGATATCATGCTTCCCGGCCACAGTCTTCCAGAATCAAACCTTAGTCATGTTGCCAAGCCACAGGTTTCCACCATCAAACCTCAGACATGTTCCCAGGCCACAGGGTTCTAGAATCCACCGATGTCATGTTCCCAGGCCACAGGGTTCGAGAATCAATCCTCAGTTATGTTTCCAGGCTACAGGGTTCTAGAATAAAACCTCAGTCATGTTCCCAATCCACAGGGTTCCAGAACCAAGGCTCAGTCAGGTTCCCGGGGCACAGTATTCCACAATCTAAACAGATGTCACATGCCCAGTCCCCAGGGTTCCAGAATCCACCGGTATCATGTTCCCAGGCCACAGGGTTCCAGAATCAATCCTCAGTTATGTTCCCAGGCTACAGGGTTCCAGAATAAAACCTCAGTCATGTTCCCAGTCCACAGGGTTTCAGAACCAAGGCTCAGTCAGGTTCCCGGGGCACAGTATTCCACAATCTAAACAGATGTCATGTTCCCAGGCCACAGTTTTCCAGAATCACGCCTCAGTCATGTTCCCAGGCCACAGGGATCCAGAATCAAACGTCAGTCATGTTGCCAGGCCACAGGTTTCTGCCATCAAACCTCAGTCACGTTCCCGGGCCACAGGGTTCCAGAATCAAGCCTCAGTCATTTTGCCAGGCCAGAGTGTTCCACCATCAAACCTCAGTCATGATCCCAGGCCACATGTTTCCACAATGAAACCTCAGTCATTTTCTCAGGCCAAAGGTTTCCAGAATCAAACCTCAGTCATATTCCCAGGACACATGGTTCCAGAATCAAACCTGAGTCATGTTCGCAGGCCACAGGTTTCAACAATCAAACATCACTCATGTTCCCAGGACACAGGTGTCCAGAATCAAACCTCAGTCATGTACCCAGGGAACAGGCTTCCAGCAACAAACCTTTGTCATATTCCCAGGACACAGGGTTCCAGAATCAAACCTCAGTCTTGTTCCCAGGACAGAAGTTTCCAGAATCAACCCGATATCATGTTTCCTGGCCACAGTCTTCCAGTATCAAACCTCAGTCATGTTGCCAGGCCACAGGGTTCCACCATCAATCCTCACTCATGTTCCCAGGCCACAGGGTTCCAGAATCAAACCGTTCTCATGTTCCCAGGCCACAGGGTTCCAGAATCCACCGATGTCATGTTAAAGGCCACAGGGTTCCAGAATCAAACCGTTCTCATGTTCCCGGGCCACAGGGTTCCAGAATCAAGCCTCAGTCATTTTGCCAGGCCAGAGTGTTCCACCATCAAACCTCAGTCATGATCCCAGGCCACATGTTTCCACAATGAAACCTCAGTCATTTTCCCAGGCCAAAGGTTTCCAAAATCAAACCTCAGTCATGTTCCCAGGACACATGGTTCCAGAATCAAACCTGAGTCATGTTCGCGGGCCACAGGTTTCAACCATCAAACCTCAGTCATGTTCCCAGGACACAGGTGTCCAGAATCAAACCTCAGTCATGTTCCCAGGGCACAGGCTTCCAGAAACACACCTCAGTCATGTTCCCAGGACACAAGTTTCCAGAATCAACCAGATATCATGCTTCCTGGCCACAGTCTTCCAGAATCAAACCTTAGTCATGTTGCCAAGCCACAGGTTTCCACCATCAAACCTCAGACATGTTCCCAGGCCACAGGGTTCTAGAATCCACCGATGTCATGTTCCCAGGCCACAGGGTTCGAGAATCAATCCTCAGTTATGTTTCCAGGCTACAGGGTTCTAGAATAAAACCTCAGTCATGTTCCCAATCCACAGGGTTCCAGAACCAAGGCTCAGTCAGGTTCCCGGGGCACAGTATTCCACAATCTAAACAGATGTCACATGCCCAGTCCCCAGGGTTCCAGAATCCACCGGTATCATGTTCCCAGGCCACAGGGTTCCAGAATCAATCCTCAGTTATGTTCCCAGGCTACAGGGTCCCAGAATAAAACCTCAGTCATGTTCCCAGTCCACAGGGTTTCAGAACCAAGGCTCAGTCAGGTTCCCGGGGCACAGTATTCCACAATCTAAACAGATGTCATGTTCCCAGGCCACAGTTTTCCAGAATCACGCCTCAGTCATGTTCCCAGGCCACAGGGATCCAGAATCAAACGTCAGTCATGTTGCCAGGCCACAGGTTTCTGCCATCAAACCTCAGTCACGTTCCCGGGCCACAGGGTTCCAGAATCAAGCCTCAGTCATTTTGCCAGGCCAGAGTGTTCCACCATCAAACCTCAGTCATGATCCCAGGCCACCTGTTTCCACAATGAAACCTCAGTCATTTTCTCAGGCCAAAGGTTTCCAGAATCAAACCTCAGTCATGTACCCAGGGAACAGGCTTCCAGCAACAAACCTTTGTCATATTCCCAGGACACAGGGTTCCAGAATCAAACCTCAGTCTTGTTCCCAGGACAGAAGTTCCAGAATCAACCCGATATCATGTTTCCTGGCCACAGTCTTCCAGTATCAAACCTCAGTCATGTTGCCAGGCCACAGGGTTCCACCATCAATCCTCACTCATGTTCCCAGGCCACAGGGTTCCAGAATCAAACCGTTCTCATGTTCCCAGGCCACAGGGTTCCAGAATCCACCGATGTCATGTTAAAGGCCACAGGGTTCCAGAATCAAACCGTTCTCATGTTCCCGGGCCACAGGGTTCCAGAATCAAGCCTCAGTCATTTTGCCAGGCCAGAGTGTTCCACCATCAAACCTCAGTCATGATCCCAGGCCACATGTTTCCACAATGAAACCTCAGTCATTTTCCCAGGCCAAAGGTTTCCAAAATCAAACCTCAGTCATATTCCCAGGACACATGGTTCCAGAATCAAACCTGAGTCATGTTCGCAGGCCACAGGTTTCAACAATCAAACATCACTCATGTTCCCAGGACACAGGGGTCCAGAATCAAACCTCAGTCATGTTCCCAGGGCACAGGCTTCCAGAAACACACCTCAGTCATGTTCCCAGGACACAAGTTTCCAGAATCAACCAGATATCATGCTTCCCGGCCACAGTCTTCCAGAATCAAACCTTAGTCATGTTGCCAAGCCACAGGTTTCCACCATCAAACCTCAGACATGTTCCCAGGCCACAGGGTTCTAGAATCCACCGATGTCATGTTCCCAGGCCACAGGGTTCGAGAATCAATCCTCAGTTATGTTTCCAGGCTACAGGGTTCTAGAATAAAACCTCAGTCATGTTCCCAATCCACAGGGTTCCAGAACCAAGGCTCAGTCAGGTTCCCGGGGCACAGTATTCCACAATCTAAACAGATGTCACATGCCCAGTCCCCAGGGTTCCAGAATCCACCGGTATCATGTTCCCAGGCCACAGGGTTCCAGAATCAATCCTCAGTTATGTTCCCAGGCTACAGGGTTCCAGAATAAAACCTCAGTCATGTTCCCAGTCCACAGGGTTTCAGAACCAAGGCTCAGTCAGGTTCCCGGGGCACAGTATTCCACAATCTAAACAGATGTCATGTTCCCAGGCCACAGTTTTCCAGAATCACGCCTCAGTCATGTTCCCAGGCCACAGGGATCCAGAATCAAACGTCAGTCATGTTGCCAGGCCACAGGTTTCTGCCATCAAACCTCAGTCACGTTCCCGGGCCACAGGGTTCCAGAATCAAGCCTCAGTCATTTTGCCAGGCCAGAGTGTTCCACCATCAAACCTCAGTCATGATCCCAGGCCACATGTTTCCACAATGAAACCTCAGTCATTTTCTCAGGCCAAAGGTTTCCAGAATCAAACCTCAGTCATATTCCCAGGACACATGGTTCCAGAATCAAACCTGAGTCATGTTCGCAGGCCACAGGTTTCAACAATCAAACATCACTCATGTTCCCAGGACACAGGTGTCCAGAATCAAACCTCAGTCATGTACCCAGGGAACAGGCTTCCAGCAACAAACCTTTGTCATATTCCCAGGACACAGGGTTCCAGAATCAAACCTCAGTCTTGTTCCCAGGACAGAAGTTTCCAGAATCAACCCGATATCATGTTTCCTGGCCACAGTCTTCCAGTATCAAACCTCAGTCATGTTGCCAGGCCACAGGGTTCCACCATCAATCCTCACTCATGTTCCCAGGCCACAGGGTTCCAGAATCAAACCGTTCTCATGTTCCCAGGCCACAGGGTTCCAGAATCCACCGATGTCATGTTAAAGGCCACAGGGTTCCAGAATCAAACCGTTCTCATGTTCCCGGGCCACAGGGTTCCAGAATCAAGCCTCAGTCATTTTGCCAGGCCAGAGTGTTCCACCATCAAACCTCAGTCATGATCCCAGGCCACATGTTTCCACAATGAAACCTCAGTCATTTTCCCAGGCCAAAGGTTTCCAAAATCAAACCTCAGTCATGTTCCCAGGACACATGGTTCCAGAATCAAACCTGAGTCATGTGCGCGGGCCACAGGTTTCAACCATCAAACCTCAGTCATGTTCCCAGGACACAGGTGTCCAGAATCAAACCTCAGTCATGTTCCCAGGGCACAGGCTTCCAGAAACACACCTCAGTCATGTTCCCAGGACACAAGTTTCCAGAATCAACCAGATATCATGCTTCCTGGCCACAGTCTTCCAGAATCAAACCTTAGTCATGTTGCCAAGCCACAGGTTTCCACCATCAAACCTCAGACATGTTCCCAGGCCACAGGGTTCTAGAATCCACCGATGTCATGTTCCCAGGCCACAGGGTTCGAGAATCAATCCTCAGTTATGTTTCCAGGCTACAGGGTTCTAGAATAAAACCTCAGTCATGTTCCCAATCCACAGGGTTCCAGAACCAAGGCTCAGTCAGGTTCCCGGGGCACAGTATTCCACAATCTAAACAGATGTCACATGCCCAGTCCCCAGGGTTCCAGAATCCACCGGTATCATGTTCCCAGGCCACAGGGTTCCAGAATCAATCCTCAGTTATGTTCCCAGGCTACAGGGTCCCAGAATAAAACCTCAGTCATGTTCCCAGTCCACAGGGTTTCAGAACCAAGGCTCAGTCAGGTTCCCGGGGCACAGTATTCCACAATCTAAACAGATGTCATGTTCCCAGGCCACAGTTTTCCAGAATCACGCCTCAGTCATGTTCCCAGGCCACAGGGATCCAGAATCAAACGTCAGTCATGTTGCCAGGCCACAGGTTTCTGCCATCAAACCTCAGTCACGTTCCCGGGCCACAGGGTTCCAGAATCAAGCCTCAGTCATTTTGCCAGGCCAGAGTGTTCCACCATCAAACCTCAGTCATGATCCCAGGCCACCTGTTTCCACAATGAAACCTCAGTCATTTTCTCAGGCCAAAGGTTTCCAGAATCAAACCTCAGTCATGTACCCAGGGAACAGGCTTCCAGCAACAAACCTTTGTCATATTCCCAGGACACAGGGTTCCAGAATCAAACCTCAGTCTTGTTCCCAGGACAGAAGTTCCAGAATCAACCCGATATCATGTTTCCTGGCCACAGTCTTCCAGTATCAAACCTCAGTCATGTTGCCAGGCCACAGGGTTCCACCATCAATCCTCACTCATGTTCCCAGGCCACAGGGTTCCAGAATCAAACCGTTCTCATGTTCCCAGGCCACAGGGTTCCAGAATCCACCGATGTCATGTTAAAGGCCACAGGGTTCCAGAATCAAACCGTTCTCATGTTCCCGGGCCACAGGGTTCCAGAATCAAGCCTCAGTCATTTTGCCAGGCCAGAGTGTTCCACCATCAAACCTCAGTCATGATCCCAGGCCACATGTTTCCACAATGAAACCTCAGTCATTTTCCCAGGCCAAAGGTTTCCAAAATCAAACCTCAGTCATATTCCCAGGACACATGGTTCCAGAATCAAACCTGAGTCATGTTCGCAGGCCACAGGTTTCAACAATCAAACATCACTCATGTTCCCAGGACACAGGTGTCCAGAATCAAACCTCAGTCATGTACCCAGGGAACAGGCTTCCAGCAACAAACCTTTGTCATATTCCCAGGACACAGGGTTCCAGAATCAAACCTCAGTCTTGTTCCCAGGACAGAAGTTTCCAGAATCACCCCGATATCATGTTTCCTGGCCACAGTCTTCCAGTATCAAACCTCAGTCATGTTGCCAGGCCACAGGGTTCCACCATCAATCCTCACTCATGTTCCCAGGCCACAGGGTTCCAGAATCAAACCGTTCTCATGTTCCCAGGCCACAGGGTTCCAGAATCCACCGATGTCATGTTAAAGGCCACAGGGTTCCAGAATCAAACCGTTCTCATGTTCCCGGGCCACAGGGTTCCAGAATCAAGCCTCAGTCATTTTGCCAGGCCAGAGTGTTCCACCATCAAACCTCAGTCATGATCCCAGGCCACATGTTTCCACAATGAAACCTCAGTCATTTTCCCAGGCCAAAGGTTTCCAAAATCAAACCTCAGTCATGTTCCCAGGACACATGGTTCCAGAATCAAACCTGAGTCATGTTCGCGGGCCACAGGTTTCAACCATCAAACCTCAGTCATGTTCCCAGGACACAGGGGTCCAGAATCAAACCTCAGTCATGTTCCCAGGGCACAGGCTTCCAGAAACACACCTCAGTCATGTTCCCAGGACACAAGTTTCCAGAATCAACCAGATATCATGCTTCCCGGCCACAGTCTTCCAGAATCAAACCTTAGTCATGTTGCCAAGCCACAGGTTTCCACCATCAAACCTCAGACATGTTCCCAGGCCACAGGGTTCTAGAATCCACCGATGTCATGTTCCCAGGCCACAGGGTTCGAGAATCAATCCTCAGTTATGTTTCCAGGCTACAGGGTTCTAGAATAAAACCTCAGTCATGTTCCCAATCCACAGGGTTCCAGAACCAAGGCTCAGTCAGGTTCCCGGGGCACAGTATTCCACAATCTAAACAGATGTCACATGCCCAGTCCCCAGGGTTCCAGAATCCACCGGTATCATGTTCCCAGGCCACAGGGTTCCAGAATCAATCCTCAGTTATGTTCCCAGGCTACAGGGTTCCAGAATAAAACCTCAGTCATGTTCCCAGTCCACAGGGTTTCAGAACCAAGGCTCAGTCAGGTTCCCGGGGCACAGTATTCCACAATCTAAACAGATGTCATGTTCCCAGGCCACAGTTTTCCAGAATCACGCCTCAGTCATGTTCCCAGGCCACAGGGATCCAGAATCAAACGTCAGTCATGTTGCCAGGCCACAGGTTTCTGCCATCAAACCTCAGTCACGTTCCCGGGCCACAGGGTTCCAGAATCAAGCCTCAGTCATTTTGCCAGGCCAGAGTGTTCCACCATCAAACCTCAGTCATGATCCCAGGCCACATGTTTCCACAATGAAACCTCAGTCATTTTCTCAGGCCAAAGTTTTCCAGAATCAAACCTCAGTCATATTCCCAGGACACATGGTTCCAGAATCAAACCTGAGTCATGTTCGCAGGCCACAGGTTTCAACAATCAAACATCACTCATGTTCCCAGGACACAGGTGTCCAGAATCAAACCTCAGTCATGTACCCAGGGAACAGGCTTCCAGCAACAAACCTTTGTCATATTCCCAGGACACAGGGTTCCAGAATCAAACCTCAGTCTTGTTCCCAGGACAGAAGTTTCCAGAATCAACCCGATATCATGTCTCCTGGCCACAGTCTTCCAGTATCAAACCTCAGTCATGTTGCCAGGCCACAGGGTTCCACCATCAATCCTCACTCATGTTCCCAGGCCACAGGGTTCCAGAATCAAACCGTTCTCATGTTCCCAGGCCACAGGGTTCCAGAATCCACCGATGTCATGTTAAAGGCCACAGGGTTCCAGAATCAAACCGTTCTCATGTTCCCGGGCCACAGGGTTCCAGAATCAAGCCTCAGTCATTTTGCCAGGCCAGAGTGTTCCACCATCAAACCTCAGTCATGATCCCAGGCCACATGTTTCCACAATGAAACCTCAGTCATTTTCCCAGGCCAAACGTTTCCAAAATCAAACCTCAGGCATGTTCCCAGGACACATGGTTCCAGAATCAAACCTGAGTCATGTTCGCGGGCCACAGGTTTCAACCATCAAACCTCAGTCATGTTCCAAGGACACAGGGGTCCAGAATCAAACCTCAGTCATGTTCCCAGGGCACAGGCTTCCAGAAACAAACCTCAGTCATGTTCCCAGGACACAAGTTTCCAGAATCAACCAGATATCATGCTTCCTGGCCACAGTCTTCCAGAATCAAACCTTAGTCATGTTGTCAAGCCACAGGTTTCCACCATCAAACCTCAGACATGTTCCCAGGCCACAGGGTTCTAGAATCCACCGATGTCATGTTCCCAGGCCACAGGGTTCGAGAATCAATCCTCAGTTATGTTTCCAGGCTACAGGGTTCTAGAATAAAACCTCAGTCATGTTCCCAATCCACAGGGTTCCAGAACCAAGGCTCAGTCAGGTTCCCGGGGCACAGTAGTCCACAATCTAAACAGATGTCACATGCCCAGTCCCCAGGGTTCCAGAATCCACCGGTATCATGTTCCCAGGCCACAGGGTTCCAGAATCAATCCTCAGTTATGTTCCTAGGCTACAGGGTTCCAGAATAAAACCTCAGTCATGTTCCCAGTCCACAGGGTTTCAGAACCAAGGCTCAGTCAGGTTCCCGGGGCACAGTATTCCACAATCTAAACAGATGTCATGTTCCCAGGCCACAGTTTTCCAGAATCACGCCTCAGTCATGTTCCCAGGCCACAGGGATCCAGAATCAAACGTCAGTCATGTTGCCAGGCCACAGGTTTCTGCCATCAAACCTCAGTCACGTTCCCGGGCCACAGGGTTCCAGAATCAAGCCTCAGTCATTTTGCCAGGACAGAGTGTTCCACCATCAAACCTCAGTCATGATCCCAGGCCACATGTTTCCACAATGAAACCTCAGTCATTTTCTCAGGCCAAAGGTTTCCAGAATCAAACCTCAGTCATATTCCCAGGACACATGGTTCCAGAATCAAACCTGAGTCATGTTCGCAGGCCACAGGTTTCAACAATCAAACATCACTCATGTTCCCAGGACACAGGTGTCCAGAATCAAACCTCAGTCATGTACCCAGGGAACAGGCTTCCAGCAACAAACCTTTGTCATATTCCCAGGACACAGGGTTCCAGAATCAAACCTCAGTCTTGTTCCCAGGACAGAAGTTTCCAGAATCAACCCGATATCATGTTTCCTGGCCACAGTCTTCCAGTATCAAACCTCAGTCATGTTGCCAGGCCACAGGGTTCCACCATCAATCCTCACTCATGTTCCCAGGCCACAGGGTTCCAGAATCAAACCGTTCTCATGTTCCCAGGCCACAGGGTTCCAGAATCCACCGATGTCATGTTAAAGGCCACAGGGTTCCAGAATCAAACCGTTCTCATGTTCCCGGGCCACAGGGTTCCAGAATCAAGCCTCAGTCATTTTGCCAGGCCAGAGTGTTCCACCATCAAACCTCAGTCATGATCCCAGGCCACATGTTTCCACAATGAAACCTCAGTCATTTTCCCAGGCCAAAGGTTTCCAAAATCAAACCTCAGTCATGTTCCCAGGACACATGGTTCCAGAATCAAACCTGAGTCATGTTCGCGGGCCACAGGTTTCAACCATCAAACCTCAGTCATGTTCCCAGGACACAGGGGTCCAGAATCAAACCTCAGTCATGTTCCCAGGGCACAGGCTTCCAGAAACACACCTCAGTCATGTTCCCAGGACACAAGTTTCCAGAATCAACCAGATATCATGCTTCCTGGCCACAGTCTTCCAGAATCAAACCTTAGTCATGTTGCCAAGCCACAGGTTTCCACCATCAAACCTCAGACATGTTCCCAGGCCACAGGGTTCTAGAATCCACCGATGTCATGTTCCCAGGCCACAGGGTTCGAGAATCAATCCTCAGTTATGTTTCCAGGCTACAGGGTTCTAGAATAAAACCTCAGTCATGTTCCCAATCCACAGGGTTCCAGAACCAAGGCTCAGTCAGGTTCCCGGGGCACAGTAGTCCACAATCTAAACAGATGTCACATGCCCAGTCCCCAGGGTTCCAGAATCCACCGGTATCATGTTCCCAGGCCACAGGGTTCCAGAATCAATCCTCAGTTATGTTCCCAGGCTACAGGGTTCCAGAATAAAACCACAGTCATGTTCCCAGTCCACAGGGTTTCAGAACCAAGGCTCAGTCAGGTTCCCGGGGCACAGTATTCCACAATCTAAACAGATGTCATGTTCCCAGGCCACAGTTTTCCAGAATCACGCCTCAGTCATGTTCCCAGGCCACAGGGATCCAGAATCAAACGTCAGTCATGTTGCCAGGCCACAGGTTTCTGCCATCAAACCTCAGTCACGTTCCCGGGCCACAGGGTTCCAGAATCAAGCCTCAGTCATTTTGCCAGGCCAGAGTGTTCCACCATCAAACCTCAGTCATGATCCCAGGCCACATGTTTCCACAATGAAACCTCAGTCATTTTCTCAGGCCAAAGGTTTCCAGAATCAAACCTCAGTCATATTCCCAGGACACATGGTTCCAGAATCAAACCTGAGTCATGTTCGCAGGCCACAGGTTTCAACAATCAAACATCACTCATGTTCCCAGGACACAGGTGTCCAGAATCAAACCTCAGTCATGTACCCAGGGAACAGGCTTCCAGCAACAAACCTTTGTCATATTCCCAGGACACAGGGTTCCAGAATCAAACCTCAGTCTTGTTCCCAGGACAGAAGTTTCCAGAATCAACCCGATATCATGTTTCCTGGCCACAGTCTTCCAGTATCAAACCTCAGTCATGTTGCCAGGCCACAGGGTTCCACCATCAATCCTCACTCATGTTCCCAGGCCACAGGGTTCCAGAATCAAACCGTTCTCATGTTCCCAGGCCACAGGGTTCCAGAATCCACCGATGTCATGTTAAAGGCCACAGGGTTCCAGAATCAAACCGTTCTCATGTTCCCGGGCCACAGGGTTCCAGAATCAAGCCTCAGTCATTTTGCCAGGCCAGAGTGTTCCACCATCAAACCTCAGTCATGATCCCAGGCCACATGTTTCCACAATGAAACCTCAGTCATTTTCCCAGGCCAAAGGTTTCCAAAATCAAACCTCAGTCATGTTCCCAGGACACATGGTTCCAGAATCAAACCTGAGTCATGTGCGCGGGCCACAGGTTTCAACCATCAAACCTCAGTCATGTTCCCAGGACACAGGTGTCCAGAATCAAACCTCAGTCATGTTCCCAGGGCACAGGCTTCCAGAAACACACCTCAGTCATGTTCCCAGGACACAAGTTTCCAGAATCAACCAGATATCATGCTTCCTGGCCACAGTCTTCCAGAATCAAACCTTAGTCATGTTGCCAAGCCACAGGTTTCCACCATCAAACCTCAGACATGTTCCCAGGGCACAGGGTTCTAGAATCCACCGATGTCATGTTCCCAGGCCACAGGGTTCGAGAATCAATCCTCAGTTATGTTTCCAGGCTACAGGGTTCTAGAATAAAACCTCAGTCATGTTCCCAATCCACAGGGTTCCAGAACCAAGGCTCAGTCAGGTTCCCGGGGCACAGTATACCACAATCTAAACAGATGTCACATGCCCAGTCCCCAGGGTTCCAGAATCCACCGGTATCATGTTCCCAGGCCACAGGGTTCCAGAATCAATCCTCAGTTATGTTCCCAGGCTACAGGGTTCCAGAATAAAACCTCAGTCATGTTCCCAGTCCACAGGGTTTCAGAACCAAGGCTCAGTCAGGTTCCCGGGGCACAGTATTCCACAATCTAAACAGATGTCATGTTCCCAGGCCACAGTTTTCCAGAATCACGCCTCAGTCATGTTCCCAGGCCACAGGGATCCAGAATCAAACGTCAGTCATGTTGCCAGGCCACAGGTTTCTGCCATCAAACCTCAGTCACGTTCCCGGGCCACAGGGTTCCAGAATCAAGCCTCAGTCATTTTGCCAGGCCAGAGTGTTCCACCATCAAACCTCAGTCATGATCACAGGCCACCTGTTTCCACAATGAAACCTCAGTCATTTTCTCAGGCCAAAGGTTTCCAGAATCAAACCTCAGTCATGTACCCAGGGAACAGGCTTCCAGCAACAAACCTTTGTCATATTCCCAGGACACAGGGTTCCAGAATCAAACCTCAGTCTTGTTCCCAGGACAGAAGTTCCAGAATCAACCCGATATCATGTTTCCTGGCCACAGTCTTCCAGTATCAAACCTCAGTCATGTTGCCAGGCCACAGGGTTCCACCATCAATCCTCACTCATGTTCCCAGGCCACAGGGTTCCAGAATCAAACCGTTCTCATGTTCCCAGGCCACAGGGTTCCAGAATCCACCGATGTCATGTTAAAGGCCACAGGGTTCCAGAATCAAACCGTTCTCATGTTCCCGGGCCACAGGGTTCCAGAATCAAGCCTCAGTCATTTTGCCAGGCCAGAGTGTTCCACCATCAAACCTCAGTCATGATCCCAGGCCACCTGTTTCCACAATGAAACCTCAGTCATTTTCCCAGGCCAAAGGTTTCCAAAATCAAACCTCAGTCATATTCCCAGGACACATGGTTCCAGAATCAAACCTGAGTCATGTTCGCAGGCCACAGGTTTCAACAATCAAACATCACTCATGTTCCCAGGACACAGGTGTCCAGAATCAAACCTCAGTCATGTACCCAGGGAACAGGCTTCCAGCAACAAACCTTTGTCATATTCCCAGGACACAGGGTTCCAGAATCAAACCTCAGTCTTGTTCCCAGGACAGAAGTTTCCAGAATCAACCCGATATCATGTTTCCTGGCCACAGTCTTCCAGTATCAAACCTCAGTCATGTTGCCAGGCCACAGGGTTCCACCATCAATCCTCACTCATGTTCCCAGGCCACAGGGTTCCAGAATCAAACCGTTCTCATGTTCCCAGGCCACAGGTTTCCAGAATCCACCGATGTCATGTTAAAGGCCACAGGGTTCCAGAATCAAACCATTCTCATGTTCCCGGGCCACAGGGTTCCAGAATCAAGCCTCAGTCATTTTGCCAGGCCAGAGTGTTCCACCATCAAACCTCAGTCATGATCCCAGGTCACATGTTTCCACAATGAAACCTCAGTCATTTTCCCAGGCCAAAGATTTCCAAAATCAAACCTCAGTCATGTTCCCAGGACACATGGTTCCAGAATCAAACCTGAGTCATGTTCGCGGGCCACAGGTTTCAACCATCAAACCTCAGTCATGTTCCCAGGACACAGGGGTCCAGAATCAAACCTCAGTCATGTTCCCAGGGCACAGGCTTCCAGAAACACACCTCAGTCATGTTCCCAGGACACAAGTTTCCAGAATCAACCAGATATCATGCTTCCTGGCCACAGTCTTCCAGAATCAAACCTTAGTCATGTTGCCAAGCCACAGGTTTCCACCATCAAACCTCAGACATGTTCCCAGGCCACAGGGTTCTAGAATCCACCGATGTCATGTTCCCAGGCCACAGGGTTCGAGAATCAATCCTCAGTTATGTTTCCAGGCTACAGGTTTCTAGAATAAAACCTCAGTCATGTTCCCAATCCACAGGGTTCCAGAACCAAGGCTCAGTCAGGTTCCCGGGGCACAGTATTCCACAATCTAAACAGATGTCACATGCCCAGTCCCCAGGGTTCCAGAATCCACCGGTATCATGTTCCCAGGCCACAGGGTTCCAGAATCAATCCTCAGTTATGTTCCCAGGCTACAGGGTTCCAGAATAAAACCTCAGTCATGTTCCCAGTCCACAGGGTTTCAGAACCAAGGCTCAGTCAGGTTCCCGGGGCACAGTATTCCACAATCTAAACAGATGTCATGTTCCCAGGCCACAGTTTTCCAGAATCACGCCTCAGTCATGTTCCCAGGCCACAGGGATCCAGAATCAAACGTCAGTCATGTTGCCAGGCCACAGGTTTCTGCCATCAAACCTCAGTCACGTTCCCGGGCCACAGGGTTCCAGAATCAAGCCTCAGTCATTTTGCCAGGCCAGAGTGTTCCACCATCAAACCTCAGTCATGATCCCAGGCCACATGTTTCCACAATGAAACCTCAGTCATTTTCTCAGGCCAAAGGTTTCCAGAATCAAACCTCAGTCATATTCCCAGGACACATGGTTCCAGAATCAAACCTGAGTCATGTTCGCAGGCCACAGGTTTCAACAATCAAACATCACTCATGTTCCCAGGACACAGGTGTCCAGAATCAAACCTCAGTCATGTACCCAGGGAACAGGCTTCCAGCAACAAACCTTTGTCATATTCCCAGGACACAGGGTTCCAGAATCAAACCTCAGTCTTGTTCCCAGGACAGAAGTTTCCAGAATCAACCCGATATCATGTTTCCTGGCCACAGTCTTCCAGTATCAAACCTCAGTCATGTTGCCAGGCCACAGGGTTCCACCATCAATCCTCACTCATGTTCCCAGGCCACAGGGTTCCAGAATCAAACCGTTCTCATGTTCCCAGGCCACAGGGTTCCAGAATCCAGCGATGTCATGTTAAAGGCCACAGGGTTCCAGAATCAAACCGTTCTCATGTTCCCGGGCCACAGGGTTCCAGAATCAAGCCTCAGTCATTTTGCCAGGCCAGAGTGTTCCACCATCAAACCTCAGTCATGATCCCAGGCCACATGTTTCCACAATGAAACCTCAGTCATTTTCCCAGGCCAAAGGTTTCCAAAATCAAACCTCAGTCATGTTCCCAGGACACATGGTTCCAGAATCAAACCTGAGTCATGTTCGCGGGCCACAGGTTTCAACCATCAAACCTCAGTCATGTTCCCAGGACACAGGTGTCCAGAATCAAACCTCAGTCATGTTCCCAGGGCACAGGCTTCCAGAAACAAACCTCAGTCATGTTCCCAGGACACAAGTTTCCAGAATCAACCAGATATCATGCTTCCTGGCCACAGTTTTCCAGAATCAAACCTTAGTCATGTTGCCAAGCCACAGGTTTCCATCATCAAACCTCAGACATGTTCCCAGGCCACAGGGTTCTAGAATCCACCGATGTCATGTTCCCAGGCCACAGGGTTCGAGAATCAATCCTCAGTTATGTTTCCAGGCTACAGTGTTCTAGAATAAAACCTCAGTCATGTTCCCAATCCACAGGGTTCCAGAACCAAGGCTCAGTCAGGTTCCCGGGGCACAGTATTCCACAATCTAAACAGATGTCACATGCCCAGTCCCCAGGGTTCCAGAATCCACCGGTATCATGTTCCCAGGCCACAGGGTTCCAGAATCAATCCTCAGTTATGTTCCCAGGCTACAGGGTTCCAGAATAAAACCTCAGTCATGTTCCCAGTCCACAGGGTTTCAGAACCAAGGCTCAGTCAGGTTCCCGGGGCACAGTATTCCACAATCTAAACAGATGTCATGTTCCCAGGCCACAGTTTTCCAGAATCACGCCTCAGTCATGTTCCCAGGCCACAGGGATCCAGAATCAAACGTCAGTCATGTTGCCAGGCCACAGGTTTCTGCCATCAAACCTCAGTCACGTTCCCGGGCCACAGGGTTCCAGAATCAAGCCTCAGTCATTTTGCCAGGCCAGAGTGTTCCACCATCAAACCTCAGTCATGATCCCAGGCCACATGTTTCCACAATGAAACCTCAGTCATTTTCTCAGGCCAAAGGTTTCCAGAATCAAACCTCAGTCATATTCCCAGGACACATGGTTCCAGAATCAAACCTGAGTCATGTTCGCAGGCCACAGGTTTCAACAATCAAACATCACTCATGTTCCCAGGACACAGGTGTCCAGAATCAAACCTCAGTCATGTACCCAGGGAACAGGCTTCCAGCAACAAACCTTTGTCATATTCCCAGGACACAGGGTTCCAGAATCAAACCTCAGTCTTGTTCCCAGGACAGAAGTTTCCAGAATCAACCCGATATCATGTTTCCTGGCCACAGTCTTCCAGTATCAAACCTCAGTCATGTTGCCAGGCCACAGGGTTCCACCATCAATCCTCACTCATGTTCCCAGGCCACAGGGTTCCAGAATCAAACCGTTCTCATGTTCCCAGGCCACAGGGTTCCAGAATCCACCGATGTCATGTTAAAGGCCACAGGGTTCCAGAATCAAACCGTTCTCATGTTCCCGGGCCACAGGGTTGCAGAATCAAGCCTCAGTCATTTTGCCAGGCCAGAGTGTTCCACCATCAAACCTCAGTCATGATCCCAGGCCACATGTTTCCACAATGAAACCTCAGTCATTTTCCCAGGCCAAAGGTTTCCAAAATCAAACCTCAGTCATGTTCCCAGGACACATGTTTCCAGAATCAAACCTGAGTCATGTTCGTGGGCCACAGGTTTCAACCATCAAACCTCAGTCATGTTCCCAGGACACAGGGGTCCAGAATCAAACCTCAGTCATGTTCCCAGGGCACAGGCTTCCAGAAACACACCTCAGTCATGTTCCCAGGACACAAGTTTCCAGAATCAACCAGATATCATGCTTCCTGGCCACAGTCTTCCAGAATCAAACCTTAGTCATGTTGCCAAGCCACAGGTTTCCACCATCATACCTCAGACATGTTCCCAGGCCACAGGGTTCTAGAATCCACCGATGTCATGTTCCCAGGCCACAGGGTTCGAGAATCAATCCTCAGTTATGTTTCCAGGCTACAGGGTTCTAGAATAAAACCTCAGTCATGTTCCCAATCCACAGGGTTCCAGAACCAAGGCTCAGTCAGGTTCCCGGGGCACAGTATTCCACAATCTAAACAGATGTCACATGCCCAGTCCCCAGGGTTCCAGAATCCACCGGTATCATGTTCCCAGGCCACAGGGTTCCAGAATCAATCCTCAGTTATGTTCCCAGGCTACAGGGTTCCAGAATAAAACCTCAGTCATGTTCCCAGTCCACAGGGTTTCAGAACCAAGGCTCAGTCAGGTTCCCGGGGCACAGTATTCCACAATCTAAACAGATGTCATGTTCCCAGGCCACAGTTTTCCAGAATCACGCCTCAGTCATGTTCCCAGGCCACAGGGATCCAGAATCAAACGTCAGTCATGTTGCCAGGCCACAGGTTTCTGCCATCAAACCTCAGTCACGTTCCTGGGCCACAGGGTTCCAGAATCAAGCCTCAGTCATTTTGCCAGGCCAGAGTGTTCCACCATCAAACCTCAGTCATGATCCCAGGCCACATGTTTCCACAATGAAACCTCAGTCATTTTCTCAGGCCAAAGGTTTCCAGAATCAAACCTCAGTCATATTCCCAGGACACATGGTTCCAGAATCAAACCTGAGTCATGTTCGCAGGCCACAGGTTTCAACAATCAAACATCACTCATGTTCCCAGGACACAGGTGTCCAGAATCAAACCTCAGTCATGTACCCAGGGAACAGGCTTCCAGCAACAAACCTTTGTCATATTCCCAGGACACAGGGTTCCAGAATCAAACCTCAGTCTTGTTCCCAGGACAGAAGTCTCCAGAATCAACCCGATATCATGTTTCCTGGCCACAATCTTCCAGTATCAAACCTCAGTCATGTTGCCAGGCCACAGGGTTCCACCATCAATCCTCACTCATGTTCCCAGGCCACAGGGTTCCAGAATCAAACCGTTCTCATGTTCCCAGGCCACAGGGTTCCAGAATCCACCGATGTCATGTTAAAGGCCACAGGGTTCCAGAATCAAACCGTTCTCATGTTCCCGGGCAACAGGGTTCCAGAATCAAGCCTCAGTCATTTTGCCAGGCCAGAGTGTTCCACCATCAAACCTCAGTCATAATCCCAGGCCACATGTTTCCACAATGAAACCTCAGTCATTTTCCCAGGCCAAAGGTTTCCAAAATCAAACCTCAGTCATGTTCCCAGGACACATGGTTCCAGAATCAAACCTGAGTCATGTTCGCGGGCCACAGGTTTCAACCATCAAACCTCAGTCATGTTCCCAGGACACAGGGGTCCAGAATCAAACCTCAGTCATGTTCCCAGGGCACAGGCTTCCAGAAACAAACCTCAGTCATGTTCCCAGGACACAAGTTTCCAGAATCAACCAGATATCATGCTTCCTGGCCACAGTCTTCCAGAATCAAACCTTAGTCATGTTGCCAAGCCACAGGTTTCCATCATCAAACCTCAGACATGTTCCCAGGCCACAGGGTTCTAGAATCCACCGATGTCATGTTCCCAGGCCACAGGGTTCGAGAATCAATCCTCAGTTATGTTTCCAGGCTACAGGGTTCTAGAATAAAACCTCAGTCATGTTCCCAATCCACAGGGTTCCAGAACCAAGGCTCAGTCAGGTTCCCGCGGCACAGTATTCCACAATCTAAACAGATGTCACATGCCCAGTCCCCAGGGTTCCAGAATCCAACGGTATCATGTTCCCAGGCAACAGGGTTCCAGAATCAATCCTCAGTTATGTTCCCAGGGTACAGGGTTCCAGAATAAAACCTCAGTCATGTTCCCAGTCCACAGGGTTTCAGAACCAAGGCTCAGTCAGGTTCCCGGGGCACAGTATTCCACAATCTAAACAGATGTCATGTTCCCAGGCCACAGTTTTCCAGAATCACGCCTCAGTCATGTTCCCAGGCCACAGGGATCCAGAATCAAACGTCAGTCATGTTGCCAGGCCACAGGTTTCTGCCATCAAACCTCAGTCACGTTCCCGGGCCACAGGGTTCCAGAATCAAGCCTCAGTCATTTTGCCAGGCCAGAGTGTTCCACCATCAAACCTCAGTCATGATCCCAGGCCACATGTTTCCACAATGAAACCTCAGTCATTTTCTCAGGCCAAAGGTTTCCAGAATCAAACCTCAGTCATATTCCCAGGACACATGGTTCCAGAATCAAACCTGAGTCATGTTCGCAGGCCACAGGTTTCAACAATCAAACATCACTCATGTTCCCAGGACACAGGTGTCCAGAATCAAACCTCAGTCATGTACCCAGGGAACAGGCTTCCAGCAACAAACCTTTGTCATATTCCCAGGACACAGGGTTCCAGAATCAAACCTCAGTCTTGTTCCCAGGACAGAAGTTTCCAGAATCAACCCGATATCATGTTTCCTGGCCACAGTCTTCCAGTATCAAACCTCAGTCATGTTGCCAGGCCACAGGGTTCCACCATCAATCCTCACTCATGTTCCCAGGCCACAGGGTTCCAGAATCAAACCGTTCTCATGTTCCCAGGCCACAGGGTTCCAGAATCCACCGATGTCATGTTAAAGGCCACAGGGTTCCAGAATCAAACCGTTCTCATGTTCCCGGGCCACAGGGTTCCAGAATCAAGCCTCAGTCATTTTGCCAGGCCAGAGTGTTCCACCATCAAACCTCAGTCATGATCCCAGGCCACATGTTTCCACAATGAAACCTCAGTCATTTTCCCAGGCCAAAGGTTTCCAAAATCAAACCTCAGTCATGTTCCCAGGACACATGGTTCCAGAATCAAACCTGAGTCATGTTCGCGGGCCACAGGTTTCAACCATCAAACCTCAGTCATGTTCCCAGGACACAGGGGTCCAGAATCAAACCTCAGTCATGTTCCCAGGGCACAGGCTTCCAGAAACAAACCTCAGTCATGTTCCCAGGACACAAGTTTCCAGAATCAACCAGATATCATGCTTCCTGGCCACAGTCTTCCAGAATCAAACCTTAGTCATGTTGTCAAGCCACAGGTTTCCACCATCAAACCTCAGACATGTTCCCAGGCCACAGGGTTCTAGAATCCACCGATGTCATGTTCCCAGGCCACAGGGTTCGAGAATCAATCCTCAGTTATGTTTCCAGGCTACAGGGTTCTAGAATAAAACCTCAGTCATGTTCCCAATCCACAGGGTTCCAGAACCAAGGCTCAGTCAGGTTCCCGGGGCACAGTAGTCCACAATCTAAACAGATGTCACATGCCCAGTCCCCAGGGTTCCAGAATCCACCGGTATCATGTTCCCAGGCCACAGGGTTCCAGAATCAATCCTCAGTTATGTTCCCAGGCTACAGGGTTCCAGAATAAAACCTCAGTCATGTTCCCAGTCCACAGGGTTTCAGAACCAAGGCTCAGTCAGGTTCCCGGGGCACAGTATTCCACAATCTAAACAGATGTCATGTTCCCAGGCCACAGTTTTCCAGAATCACGCCTCAGTCATGTTCCCAGGCCACAGGGATCCAGAATCAAACGTCAGTCATGTTGCCAGGCCACAGGTTTCTGCCATCAAACCTCAGTCACGTTCCCGGGCCACAGGGTTCCAGAATCAAGCCTCAGTCATTTTGCCAGGACAGAGTGTTCCACCATCAAACCTCAGTCATGATCCCAGGCCACATGTTTCCACAATGAAACCTCAGTCATTTTCTCAGGCCAAAGGTTTCCAGAATCAAACCTCAGTCATATTCCCAGGACACATGGTTCCAGAATCAAACCTGAGTCATGTTCGCAGGCCACAGGTTTCAACAATCAAACATCACTCATGTTCCCAGGACACAGGTGTCCAGAATCAAACCTCAGTCATGTACCCAGGGAACAGGCTTCCAGCAACAAACCTTTGTCATATTCCCAGGACACAGGGTTCCAGAATCAAACCTCAGTCTTGTTCCCAGGACAGAAGTTTCCAGAATCAACCCGATATCATGTTTCCTGGCCACAGTCTTCCAGTATCAAACCTCAGTCATGTTGCCAGGCCACAGGGTTCCACCATCAATCCTCACTCATGTTCCCAGGCCACAGGGTTCCAGAATCAAACCGTTCTCATGTTCCCAGGCCACAGGGTTCCAGAATCCACCGATGTCATGTTAAAGGCCACAGGGTTCCAGAATCAAACCGTTCTCATGTTCCCGGGCCACAGGGTTCCAGAATCAAGCCTCAGTCATTTTGCCAGGCCAGAGTGTTCCACCATCAAACCTCAGTCATGATCCCAGGCCACATGTTTCCACAATGAAACCTCAGTCATTTTCCCAGGCCAAAGGTTTCCAAAATCAAACCTCAGTCATGTTCCCAGGACACATGGTTCCAGAATCAAACCTGACTCATGTTCGCGGGCCACAGGTTTCAACCATCAAACCTCAGTCATGTTCCCAGGACACAGGGGTCCAGAATCAAACCTCAGTCATGTTCCCAGGGCACAGGCTTCCAGAAACACACCTCAGTCATGTTCCCAGGACACAAGTTTCCAGAATCAACCAGATATCATGCTTCCTGGCCACAGTCTTCCAGAATCAAACCTTAGTCATGTTGCCAAGCCACAGGTTTCCACCATCAAACCTCAGACATGTTCCCAGGCCACAGGGTTCTAGAATCCACCGATGTCATGTTCCCAGGCCACAGGGTTCGAGAATCAATCCTCATTTATGTTTCCAGGCTACAGGGTTCTAGAATAAAACCTCAGTCATGTTCCCAATCCACAGGGTTCCAGAACCAAGGCTCAGTCAGGTTCCCGGGGCACAGTATTCCACAATCTAAACAGATGTCACATGCCCAGTCCCCAGGGTTCCAGAATCCACCGGTATCATGTTCCCAGGCCACAGGGTTCCAGAATCAATCCTCAGTTATGTTCCCAGGCTACAGGGTTCCAGAATAAAACCTCAGTCATGTTCCCAGTCCACAGGGTTTCAGAACCAAGGCTCAGTCAGGTTCCCGGGGCACAGTATTCCACAATCTAAACAGATGTCATGTTCCCAGGCCACAGTTTTCCAGAATCACGCCTCAGTCATGTTCCCAGGCCACAGGGATCCAGAATCAACCGTCAGTCATGTTGCCAGGCCACAGGTTTCTGCCATCAAACCTCAGTCACGTTCCCGGGCCACAGGGTTCCAGAATCAAGCCTCAGTCATTTTGCCAGGCCAGAGTGTTCCACCATCAAACCTCAGTCATGATCCCAGGCCACATGTTTCCACAATGAAACCTCAGTCATTTTCTCAGCCCAAAGGTTTCCAGAATCAAACCTCAGTCATATTCCCAGGACACATGGTTCCAGAATCAAACCTGAGTCATGTTCGCAGGCCACAGGTTTCAACAATCAAACATCACTCATGTTCCCAGGACACAGGTGTCCAGAATCAAACCTCAGTCATGTACCCAGGGAACAGGCTTCCAGCAACAAACCTTTGTAATATTCCCAGGACACAGGGTTCCAGAATCAAACCTCAGTCTTGTTCCCAGGACAGAAGTTTCCAGAATCAACCCGATATCATGTTTCCTGGCCACAGTCTTCCAGTATCAAACCTCAGTCATGTTGCCTGGCCACAGGGTTCCACCATCAATCCTCACTCATGTTCCCAGGCCACAGGGTTCCAGAATCAAACCGTTCTCATGTTCCCAGGCCACAGGGTTCCAGAATCCACCGATGTCATGTTAAAGGCCACAGGGATCCAGAATCAAACCGTTCTCATGTTCCCGGGCCACAGGGTTCCAGAATCAAGCCTCAGTCATTTTGCCAGGCCAGAGTGTTCCACCATCAAACCTCAGTCATGATCCCAGGCCACATGTTTCCACAATGAAACCTCAGTCATTTTCCCAGGCCAAAGGTTTCCAAAATCAAACCTCAGTCATGTTCCCAGGACACATGGTTCCAGAATCAAACCTGAGTCATGTTCGCGGGCCACAGGTTTCAACCATCAAACCTCAGTCATGTTCCCAGGACACAGGTGTCCAGAATCAAACCTCAGTCATGTTCCCAGGGCACAGGCTTCCAGAAACACACCTCAGTCATGTTCCCAGGACACAAGTTTCCAGAATCAACCAGATATCATGCTTCCTGGCCACAGTCTTCCAGAATCAAACCTTAGTCATGTTGCCAAGCCACAGGTTTCCACCATCAAACCTCAGACATGTTCCCAGGCCACAGGGTTCTAGAATCCACCGATGTCATGTTCCCAGGCCACAGGGTTCGAGAATCAATCCTCAGTTATGTTTCCAGGCTACAGAGTTCTAGAATAAAACCTCAGTCATGTTCCCAATCCACAGGGTTCCAGAACCAAGGCTCAGTCAGGTTCCAGGGGCACAGTATTCCACAATCTAAACAGATGTCACATGCCCAGTCCCCAGGGTTCCAGAATCCACCGGTATCATGTTCCCAGGCCACAGGGTTCCAGAATCAATCCTCAGTTATGTTCCCAGGCTACAGGGTTCCAGAATAAAACCTCAGTCATGTTCCCAGTCCACAGGGTTTCAGAACCAAGGCTCAGTCAGGTTCCCGGGGCACAGTATTCCACAATCTAAACAGATGTCACATGCCCAGTCCCCAGGGTTCCAGAATCCACCGGTATCATGTTCCCAGGCCACAGGGTTCCAGAATCAATCCTCAGTTATGTTCCCAGGCTACAGGGTTCCAGAATAAAACCTCAGTCATGTTCCCAGTCCACAGGGTTTCAGAACCAAGGCTCAGTCAGGTTCCCGGGGCACAGTATTCCACAATCTAAACAGATGTCATGTTCCCAGGCCACAGTTTTCCAGAATCACGGCTCAGTCATGTTCCCAGGCCACAGGGATCCAGAATCAAACGTCAGTCATGTTCCCAGGCCACAGGGTTCCAGAATCCACCGATGTCATGTTAAAGGCCACAGGTTTCCAGAATCAAACCGTTCTCATGTTCCCGGGCCACAGGGTTCCAGAATCAAGCCTCAGTCATTTTGCCAGGCCAGAGTGTTCCACCATCAAACCTCAGTCATGATCCCAGGCCACATGTTTCCACAATGAAACCTCAGTCATTTTCCCAGGCCAAAGGTTTCCAAAATCAAACCTCAGTCATGTTCCCAGGACACATGGTTCCAGAATCAAACCTGAGTCATGTTCGCGGGCCACAGGTTTCAACCATCAAACCTCAGTCATGTTCCCAGGACACAGGTGTCCAGAATCAAACCTCAGTCATGTTCCCAGGGCACAGGCTTCCAGAAACAAACCTCAGTCATGTTCCCAGGACACAAGTTTCCAGAATCAACCAGATATCATGCTTCCTGACCACAGTCTTCCAGAATCAAACCTTAGTCATGTTGCCAAGCCACAGGTTTCCACCATCAAACCTCAGACATGTTCCCAGGCCACAGGGTTCTAGAATCCACCGATGTCATGTTCCCAGGCCACAGGGTTCGAGAATCAATCCTCAGTTATGTTTCCAGGCTACAGGGTTCCAGAATCAAACCTCAGTCTTGTTCCCAGGACAGAAGTTTCCAGAATCAACCCGATATCATGTTTCCTGGCCACAGTCTTCCAGTATCAAACCTCAGTCATGTTGCCAGGCCACAGGGTTCCACCATCAATCCTCACTCATGTTCCCAGGCCACAGGGTTCCAGAATCAAACCGTTCTCATGTTCCCAGGCCACAGGGTTCCAGAATCCAGCGATGTCATGTTAAAGGCCACAGGGTTCCAGAATCAAACCGTTCTCATGTTCTCGGGCCACAGGGTTCCAGAATCAAGCCTCAGTCATTTTGCCAGGCCAGAGTGTTCCACCATCAAACCTCAGTCATGATCCCAGGCCACATGTTTCCACAATGAAACCTCAGTCATTTTCCCAGGCCAAAGGTTTCCAAAATCAAACCTCAGTCATGTTCCCAGGACACAAGTTTCCAGAATCAACCAGATATCATGCTTCCTGGCCACAGTCTTCCAGAATCAAACCTTAGTCATGTTGCCAAGCCACAGGTTTCCACCATCAAACCTCAGACATGTTCCCAGGCCACAGGGTTCTAGAATCCACCGATGTCATGTTCCCAGGCCACAGGGTTCGAGAATCAATCCTCAGTTATGTTTCCAGGCTACAGGGTTCTAGAATAAAACCTCAGTCATGTTCCCAATCCACAGGGTTCCAGAACCAAGGCTCAGTCAGGTTCCCGGGGCACAGTATTCCACAATCTAAACAGATGTCACATGCCCAGTCCCCAGGGTTCCAGAATGCACCGGTATCATGTTCCCAGGCCACAGGGTTCCAGAATCAATCCTCAGTTATGTTCCCAGGCTACAGGGTTCCAGAATAAAACCTCAGTCATGTTCCCAGTCCACAGGGTTTCAGAACCAAGGCTCAGTCAGGTTCCCGGGGCACAGTATTCCACAATCTAAACAGATGTCATGTTCCCAGGCCACAGTTTTCCAGAATCACGCCTCAGTCATGTTCCCAGGCCACAGGGATCCAGAATCAAACGTCAGTCATGTTGCCAGGCCACAGGTTTCTGCCATCAAACCTCAGTCACGTTCCCGGGCCACAGGGTTCCAGAATCAAGCCTCAGTCATTTTGCCAGGCCAGAGTGTTCCACCATCAAACCTCAGTCATGATCCCAGGCCACATGTTTCCACAATGAAACCTCAGTCATTTTCTCAGCCCAAAGGTTTCCAGAATCAAACCTCAGTCATATTCCCAGGACACATGGTTCCAGAATCAAACCTGAGTCATGTTCGCAGGCCACAGGTTTCAACAATCAAACATCACTCTTGTTCCCAGGACACAGGTGTCCAGAATCAAACCTCAGTCATGTACCCAGGGAACAGGCTTCCAGCAACAAACCTTTGTCATATTCCCAGGACACAGGGTTCCAGAATCAAACCTCAGTCTTGTTCCCAGGACAGAAGTTTCCAGAATCAACCCGATATCATGTTTCCTGGCCACAGTCTTCCAGTATCAAACCTCAGTCATGTTGCCAGGCCACAGGGTTCCACCATCAATCCTCACTCATGTTCCCAGGCCACAGGGTTCCAGAATCAAACCGTTCTCATGTTCCCAGGCCACAGGGTTCCAGAATCCACCGATGTCATGTTAAAGGCCACAGGGTTCCAGAATCAAACAGTTCCCATGTTCCCGGGCCACAGGGTTCCAGAATCAAGCCTCAGTCATTTTGCCAGGCCAGAGTGTTCCACCATCAAACCTCAGTCATGATCCCAGGCCACATGTTTCCACAATGAAACCTCAGTCATTTTCCCAGGCCAAAGGTTTCCAAAATCAAACCTCAGTCATGTTCCCAGGACACATGGTTCCAGAATCAAACCTGAGTCATGTTCGCGGGCCACAGGTTTCAACCATCAAACCTCAGTCATGTTCCCAGGACACAGGGGTCCAGAATCAAACCTCAGTCATGTTCCCAGGGCACAGGCTTCCAGAAACAAACCTCAGTCATGTTCCCAGGACACAAGTTTCCAGAATCAACCAGATATCATGCTTCCTGGCCACAGTCTTCCAGAATCAAAACTTAGTCATGTTGCCAAGCCACAGGTTTCCACCATCAAACCTCAGACATGTTCCCAGGCCACAGGGTTCTAGAATCCACCGATGTCATGTTCCCAGGCCACAGGGTTCGAGAATCAATCCTCAGTTATGTTTCCAGGCTACAGGGTTCTAGAATAAAACCTCAGTCATGTTCCCAATCCACAGGGTTCCAGAACCAAGGCTCAGTCAGGTTCCCGGGGCACAGTATTCCACAATCTAAACAGATGTCACATGCCCAGTCCCCAGGGTTCCAGAATCCACCGGTATCATGTTCCCAGGCCACAGGGTTCCAGAATCAATCCTCAGTTATGTTCCCAGGCTACAGGGTTCCAGAATAAAACCTCAGTCATGTTCCCAGTCCACAGGGTTTCAGAACCAAGGCTCAGTCAGGTTCCCGGGGCACAGTATTCCACAATCTAAACAGATGTCATGTTCCCAGGCCACAGTTTTCCAGAATCACGCCTCAGTCATGTTCCCAGGCCACAGGGATCCAGAATCAAACGTCAGTCATGTTGCCAGGCCACAGGTTTCTGCCATCAAACCTCAGTCACGTTCCCGGGCCACAGGGTTCCAGAATCAAGCCTCAGTCATTTTGCCAGGCCAGAGTGTTCCACCATCAAACCTCAGTCATGATCCCAGGCCACATGTTTCCACAATGAAACCTCAGTCATTTTCTCAGGCCAAAGTTTTCCAGAATCAAACCTCAGTCATATTCCCAGGACACATGGTTCCAGAATCAAACCTGAGTCATGTTCGCAGGCCACAGGTTTCAACAATCAAACATCACTCATGTTCCCAGGACACAGGTGTCCAGAATCAAACCTCAGTCATGCACCCAGGGAACAGGCTTCCAGCAACAAACCTTTGTCATATTCCCAGGACACAGGGTTCCAGAATCAAACCTCAGTCTTGTTCCCAGGACAGAAGTTTCCAGAATCAACCCGATATCATGTTTCCTGGCCACAGTCTTCCAGTATCAAACCTCAGTCATGTTGCCAGGCCACAGGGTTCCACCATCAATCCTCACTCATGTTCCCAGGCCACAGGGTTCCAGAATCAAACCGTTCTCATGTTCCCAGGCCACAGGGTTCCAGAATCCAGCGATGTCATGTTAAAGGCCACAGGGTTCCAGAATCAAACCGTTCTCATGTTCTCGGGCCACAGGGTTCCAGAATCAAGCCTCAGTCATTTTGCCAGGCCAGAGTGTTCCACCATCAAACCTCAGTCATGATCCCAGGCCACATGTTTCCACAATGAAACCTCAGTCATTTTCCCAGGCCAAAGGTTTCCAAAATCAAACCTCAGTCATGTTCCCAGGACACAAGTTTCCAGAATCAACCAGATATCATGCTTCCTGGCCACAGTCTTCCAGAATCAAACCTTAGTCATGTTGCCAAGCCACAGGTTTCCACCATCAAACCTCAGACATGTTCCCAGGCCACAGGGTTCTAGAATCCACCGATGTCATGTTCCCAGGCCACAGGGTTCGAGAATCAATCCTCAGTTATGTTTCCAGGCTACAGGGTTCTAGAATAAAACCTCAGTCATGTTCCCAATCCACAGGGTTCCAGAACCAAGGCTCAGTCAGGTTCCCGGGGCACAGTAGTCCACAATCTAAACAGATGTCACATGCCCAGTCCCCAGGGTTCCAGAATCCACCGGTATCATGTTCCCAGGCCACAGGGTTCCAGAATCAATCCTCAGTTATGTTCCCAGGCTACAGGGTTCCAGAATAAAACCTCAGTCATGTTCCCAGTCCACAGGGTTTCAGAACCAAGGCTCAGTCAGGTTCCCGGGGCACAGTATTCCACAATCTAAACAGATGTCATGTTCCCAGGCCACAGTTTTCCAGAATCACGCCTCAGTCATGTTCCCAGGCCACAGGGATCCAGAATCAAACGTCAGTCATGTTGCCAGGCCACAGGTTTCTGCCATCAAACCTCAGTCACGTTCCCGGGCCACAGGGTTCCAGAATCAAGCCTCAGTCATTTTGCCAGGCCAGAGTGTTCCACCATCAAACCTCAGTCATGATCCCAGGCCACATGTTTCCACAATGAAACCTCAGTCATTTTCTCAGCCCAAAGGTTTCCAGAATCAAACCTCAGTCATATTCCCAGGACACATGGTTCCAGAATCAAACCTGAGTCATGTTCGCAGGCCACAGGTTTCAACAATCAAACATCACTCTTGTTCCCAGGACACAGGTGTCCAGAATCAAACCTCAGTCATGTACCCAGGGAACAGGCTTCCAGCAACAAACCTTTGTCATATTCCCAGGACACAGGGTTCCAGAATCAAACCTCAGTCTTGTTCCCAGGACAGAAGTTTCCAGAATCAACCCGATATCATGTTTCCTGGCCACAGTCTTCCAGTATCAAACCTCAGTCATGTTGCCAGGCCACAGGGTTCCACCATCAATCCTCACTCATGTTCCCAGGCCACAGGGTTCCAGAATCAAACCGTTCTCATGTTCCCAGGCCACAGGGTTCCAGAATCCACCGATGTCATGTTAAAGGCCACAGGGTTCCAGAATCAAACCGTTCCCATGTTCCCGGGCCACAGGGTTCCAGAATCAAGCCTCAGTCATTTTGCCAGGCCAGAGTGTTCCACCATCAAACCTCAGTCATGATCCCAGGCCACATGTTTCCACAATGAAACCTCAGTCATTTTCCCAGGCCAAAGGTTTCCAAAATCAAACCTCAGTCATGTTCCCAGGACACATGGTTCCAGAATCAAACCTGAGTCATGTTCGCGGGCCACAGGTTTCAACCATCAAACCTCAGTCATGTTCCCAGGACACAGGGGTCCAGAATCAAACCTCAGTCATGTTCCCAGGGCACAGGCTTCCAGAAACAAACCTCAGTCATGTTCCCAGGACACAAGTTTCCAGAATCAACCAGATATCATGCTTCCTGGCCACAGTCTTCCAGAATCAAAACTTAGTCATGTTGCCAAGCCACAGGTTTCCACCATCAAACCTCAGACATGTTCCCAGGCCACAGGGTTCTAGAATCCACCGATGTCATGTTCCCAGGCCACAGGGTTCGAGAATCAATCCTCAGTTATGTTTCCAGGCTACAGGGTTCTAGAATAAAACCTCAGTCATGTTCCCAATCCACAGGGTTCCAGAACCAAGGCTCAGTCAGGTTCCCGGGGCACAGTATTCCACAATCTAAACAGATGTCACATGCCCAGTCCCCAGGGTTCCAGAATCCACCGGTATCATGTTCCCAGGCCACAGGGTTCCAGAATCAATCCTCAGTTATGTTCCCAGGCTACAGGGTTCCAGAATAAAACCTCAGTCATGTTCCCAGTCCACAGGGTTTCAGAACCAAGGCTCAGTCAGGTTCCCGGGGCACAGTATTCCACAATCTAAACAGATGTCATGTTCCCAGGCCACAGTTTTCCAGAATCACGCCTCAGTCATGTTCCCAGGCCACAGGGATCCAGAATCAAACGTCAGTCATGTTGCCAGGCCACAGGTTTCTGCCATCAAACCTCAGTCACGTTCCCGGGCCACAGGGTTCCAGAATCAAGCCTCAGTCATTTTGCCAGGCCAGAGTGTTCCACCATCAAACCTCAGTCATGATCCCAGGCCACATGTTTCCACAATGAAACCTCAGTCATTTTCTCAGGCCAAAGTTTTCCAGAATCAAACCTCAGTCATATTCCCAGGACACATGGTTCCAGAATCAAACCTGAGTCATGTTCGCAGGCCACAGGTTTCAACAATCAAACATCACTCATGTTCCCAGGACACAGGTGTCCAGAATCAAACCTCAGTCATGTACCCAGGGAACAGGCTTCCAGCAACAAACCTTTGTCATATTCCCAGGACACAGGGTTCCAGAATCAAACCTCAGTCTTGTTCCCAGGACAGAAGTTTCCAGAATCAACCCGATATCATGTTTCCTGGCCACAGTCTTCCAGTATCAAACCTCAGTCATGTTGCCAGGCCACAGGGTTCCACCATCAATCCTCACTCATGTTCCCAGGCCACAGGGTTCCAGAATCAAACCGTTCTCATGTTCCCAGGCCACAGGGTTCCAGAATCCACCGATGTCATGTTAAAGGCCACAGGGTTCCAGAATCAAACCGTTCTCATGTTCCCGGGCCACAGGGTTCCAGAATCAAGCCTCAGTCATTTTGCCAGGCCAGAGTGTTCCACCATCAAACCTCAGTCATGATCCCAGGCCACATGTTTCCACAATGAAACCTCAGTCATTTTCCCAGGCCAAAGGTTTCCAAAATCAAACCTCAGTCATGTTCCCAGGACACATGGTTCCAGAATCAAACCTGAGTCATGTTCGCGGGCCACAGGTTTCAACCATCAAACCTCAGTCATGTTCCCAGGACACAGGTGTCCAGAATCAAACCTCAGTCATGTACCCAGGGAACAGGCTTCCAGCAACAAACCTTTGTCATATTCCCTGGACACAGGGTTCCAGAATCAAACCTCAGTCTTGTTCCCAGGACAGAAGTTTCCAGAATCAACCCGATATCATGTTTCCTGGCCACAGTCTTCCAGTATCAAACCTCAGTCATGTTGCCAGGCCACAGGGTTCCACCATAAATCCTCACTCATGTTCCCAGGCCACAAGGTTCCAGAATCAAACCGTTCTCATGTTCCCAGGCCACAGGGTTCCAGAATCCACCGATGTCATGTTAAAGGCCACAGGGTTCCAGAATCAAACCGTTCTCATGTTCCCGGGCCACAGGGTTCCAGAATCAAGCCTCAGTCATTTTGCCAGGCCAGAGTGTTCCACCATCAAACCTCAGACATGATCCCAGGCCACATGTTTCCACAATGAAACCTCAGTCATTTTCCCAGGCCAAAGGTTTCCAAAATCAAACCTCAGTCATGTTCCCAGGACACATGGTTCCAGAATCAAACCTGAGTCATGTTCGCGGGCCACAGGTTTCAACCATCAAACCTCAGTCATGTTCCCAGGACACAGGTGTCCAGAATCAAACCTCAGTCATGTTCCCAGGGCACAGGCTTCCAGAAACACACCTCAGTCATGTTCCCAGGACACAAGTTTCCAGAATCAACCAGATATCATGCTTCCTGGCCACAGTCTTCCAGAATCAAACCTTAGTCATGTTGCCAAGCCACAGGTTTCCACCATCAAACCTCAGACATGTTCCCAGGCCACAGGGTTCTAGAATCCACCGATGTCATGTTCCCAGGCCACAGGGTTCGAGAATCAATCCTCAGTTATGTTTCCAGGCTACAGGGTTCTAGAATAAAACCTCAGTCATGTTCCCAATCCACAGGGTTCCAGAACCAAGGCTCAGTCAGGTTCCCGGGGCACAGTAGTCCACAATCTAAACAGATGTCACATGCCCAGTCCCCAGGGTTCCAGAATCCACCGGTATCATGTTCCCAGGCCACAGGGTTCCAGAATCAATCCTCAGTTATGTTCCCAGGCCACAGGGTTCCAGGATAAAACCTCAGTCATGTTCCCAGTCCACAGGGTTTCAGAACCAAGGCTCAGTCAGGTTCCCGGGGCACAGTATTCCACAATCTAAACAGATGTCATGTTCCCAGGCCACAGTTTTCCAGAATCACGCCTCAGTCATGTTCCCAGGCCACAGGGATCCAGAATCAAACGTCAGTCATGTTGCCAGGCCACAGGTTTCTGCCATCAAACCTCAGTCACGTTCCCGGGCCACAGGGTTCCAGAATCAAGCCTCAGTCATTTTGCCAGGCCAGAGTGTTCCACCATCAAACCTCAGTCATGATCCCAGGCCACATGTTTCCACAATGAAACCTCAGTCATTTTCTCATGCCAAAGGTTTCCAGAATCAAACCTCAGTCATATTCCCAGGACACATGGTTCCAGAATCAAACCTGAGTCATGTTCGCAGGCCACAGGTTTCAACAATCAAACATCACTCATGTTCCCAGGACACAGGTGTCTAGAATCAAACCTCAGTCATGTACCCAGGGAACAGGCTTCCAGCAACAAACCTTTGTCATATTCCCAGGACACAGGGTTCCAGAATCAAACCTCAGTCTTGTTCCCAGGACAGAAGTTTCCAGAATCAACCCGATATCATGTTTCCTGGCCACAGTCTTCCAGTATCAAACCTCAGTCATGTTGCCAGGCCACAGGGTTCCACCATCAATCCTCACTCATGTTCCCAGGCCACAGGGTTCCAGAATCAAACCGTTCTCATGTTCCCAGGCCACAGGGTTCCAGAATCCACCGATGTCATGTTAAAGGCCACAGGGTTCCAGAATCAAACCGTTCTCATGTTCCCGGGCCACAGGGTTCCAGAATCAAGCCTCAGTCATTTTGCCAGGCCAGAGTGTTCCACCATCAAACCTCAGTCATGATCCCAGGCCACATGTTTCCACAATGAAACCTCAGTCATTTTCCCAGGCCAAAGGTTTCCAAAATCAAACCTCAGTCATGTTCCCAGGACACATGGTTCCAGAATCAAACCTGACTCATGTTCGCGGGCCACAGGTTTCAACCATCAAACCTCAGTCATGTTCCCAGGACACAGGTGTCCAGAATCAAACCTCAGTCATGTTCCCAGGGCACAGGCTTCCAGAAACAAACCTCAGTCATGTTCCCAGGACACAAGTTTCCAGAATCAACCAGATATCATGCTTCCTGGCCACAGTCTTCCAGAATCAAACCTTAGTCATGTTGCCAAGCCACAGGTTTCCACCATCAAACCTCAGACATGTTCCCAGGCCACAGGGTTCTAGAATCCACCGATGTCATGTTCCCAGGCCACAGGGTTCGAGAATCAATCCTCAGTTATGTTTCCAGGCTACAGGGTTCTAGAATAAAACCTCAGTCATGTTCCCAATCCACAGGGTTCCAGAACCAAGGCTCAGTCAGGTTCCCGGGGCACAGTATTCCACAATCTAAACAGATGTCACATGCCCAGTCCCCAGGGTTCCAGAATCCACCGGTATCATGTTCCCAGGCCACAGGGTTCCAGAATCAATCCTCAGTTATGTTCCCAGGCTACAGGGTTCCAGAATAAAACCTCAGTCATGTTCCCAGTCCACAGGGTTTCAGAACCAAGGCTCAGTCAGGTTCCCGGGGCACAGTATTCCACAATCTAAACAGATGTCATGTTCCCAGGCCACAGTTTTCCAGAATCACGCCTCAGTCATGTTCCCAGGCCACAGGGATCCAGAATCAAACGTCAGTCATGTTGCCAGGCCACAGGTTTCTGCCATCAAACCTCAGTCACGTTCCCGGGCCACAGGGTTCCAGAATCAAGCCTCAGTCATTTTGCCAGGCCAGAGTGTTCCACCATCAAACCTCAGTCATGATCCCAGGCCACATGTTTCCACAATGAAACCTCAGTCATTTTCTCAGGCCAAAGGTTTCCAGAATCAAACCTCAGTCATATTCCCAGGACACATGGTTCCAGAATCAAACCTGAGTCATATTCGCAGGCCACAGGTTTCAACAATCAAACATCACTCATGTTCCCAGGACACAGGTGTCCAGAATCAAACCTCAGTCATGTACCCAGGGAACAGGCTTCCAGCAACAAACCTTTGTCATATTCCCAGGACACAGGGTTCCAGAATCAAACCTCAGTCTTGTTCCCAGGACAGAAGTTTCCAGAATCAACCCGATATCATGTTTCCTGGCCACAGTCTTCCAGTATCAAACCTCAGTCATGTTGCCAGGCCACAGGGTTCCACCATCAATCCTCACTCATGTTCCCAGGCCACAGGGTTCCAGAATCAAACCGTTCTCATGTTCCCAGGCCACAGGGTTCCAGAATCCACCGATGTCATGTTAAAGGCCACAGGGTTCCAGAATCAAACCGTTCTCATGTTCCCGGGCCACAGGGTTCCAGAATCAAGCCTCAGTCATTTTGCCAGGCCAGAGTGTTCCACCATCAAACCTCAGTCATGATCCCAGGCCACATGTTTCCACAATGAAACCTCAGTCATTTTCCCAGGCCAAAGGTTTCCAAAATCAAACCTCAGTCATGTTCCCAGGACACATGGTTCCAGAATCAAACCTGACTCATGTTCGCGGGCCACAGGTTTCAACCATCAAACCTCAGTCATGTTCCCAGGACACAGGTGTCCAGAATCAAACCTCAGTCATGTTCCCAGGGCACAGGCTTCCAGAAACAAACCTCAGTCATGTTCCCAGGACACAAGTTTCCAGAATCAACCAGATATCATGCTTCCTGGCCACAGTCTTCCAGAATCAAACCTTAGTCATGTTGCCAAGCCACAGGTTTCCACCATCAAACCTCAGACATGTTCCCAGGCCACAGGGTTCTAGAATCCACCGATGTCATGTTCCCAGGCCACAGGGTTCGAGAATCAATCCTCAGTTATGTTTCCAGGCTACAGGGTTCTAGAATAAAACCTCAGTCATGTTCCCAATCCACAGGGTTCCAGAACCAAGGCTCAGTCAGGTTCCCGGGGCACAGTATTCCACAATCTAAACAGATGTCACATGCCCAGTCCCCAGGGTTCCAGAATCCACCGGTATCATGTTCCCAGGCCACAGGGTTCCAGAATCAATCCTCAGTTATGTTCCCAGGCTACAGGGTTCCAGAATAAAACCTCAGTCATGTTCCCAGTCCACAGGGTTTCAGAACCAAGGCTCAGTCAGGTTCCCGGGGCACAGTATTCCACAATCTAAACAGATGTCATGTTCCCAGGCCACAGTTTTCCAGAATCACGCCTCAGTCATGTTCCCAGGCCACAGGGATCCAGAATCAAACGTCAGTCATGTTGCCAGGCCACAGGTTTCTGCCATCAAACCTCAGTCACGTTCCCGGGCCACAGGGTTCCAGAATCAAGCCTCAGTCATTTTGCCAGGCCAGAGTGTTCCACCATCAAACCTCAGTCATGATCCCAGGCCACATGTTTCCACAATGAAACCTCAGTCATTTTCTCAGGCCAAAGGTTTCCAGAATCAAACCTCAGTCATATTCCCAGGACACATGGTTCCAGAATCAAACCTGAGTCATGTTCGCAGGCCACAGGTTTCAACAATCAAACATCACTCATGTTCCCAGGACACAGGTGTCCAGAATCAAACCTCAGTCATGTACCCAGGGAACAGGCTTCCAGCAACAAACCTTTGTCATATTCCCAGGACACAGGGTTCCAGAATCAAACCTCAGTCTTGTTCCCAGGACAGAAGTTTCCAGAATCAACCCGATATCATGTCTCCTGGCCACAGTCTTCCAGTATCAAACCTCAGTCATGTTGCCAGGCCACAGGGTTCCACCATCAATCCTCACTCATGTTCCCAGGCCACAGGGTTCCAGAATCAAACCATTCTCAGGTTCCCAGGCCACAGGGTTCCAGAATCCACCGATGTCATGTTAAAGGCCACAGGGTTCCAGAATCAAACCGTTCTCATGTTCCCGGGTCACAGGGTTCCAGAATCAAGCCTCAGTCATTTTGCCAGGCCAGAGTGTTCCACCATCAAACCTCAGTCATGATCCCAGGCCACATGTTTCCACAATGAAACCTCAGTCATTTTCCCAGGCCAAAGGTTTCCAAAATCAAACCTCAGTCATGTTCCCAGGACACATGGTTCCAGAATCAAACCTGAATCATGTTCGCGGGCCACAGGTTTCAACCATCAAACCTCAGTCATGTTCCCAGGACACAGGTGTCCAGAATCAAACCTCAGTCATGTTCCCAGGGCACAGGCTTCCAGAAACACACCTCAGTCATGTTCCCAGGACACAAGTTTCCAGAATCAACCAGATATCATGCTTCCTGGCCACAGTCTTCCAGAATCAAACCTTAGTCATGTTGCCAAGCCACAGGTTTCCACCATCAAACCTCAGACATGTTCCCAGGCCACAGGGTTCTAGAATCCACCGATGTCATGTTCCCAGGCCACAGGGTTCGAGAATCAATCCTCAGTTATGTTTCCAGGCTACAGGGTTCTAGAATAAAACCTCAGTCATGTTCCCAATCCACAGGGTTCCAGAACCAAGGCTCAGTCAGCTTCCCGGGGCACAGTATTCCACAATCTAAACAGATGTCACATGCCCAGTCCCCAGGGGTCCAGAATCCACCGGTATCATGTTCCCAGGCCACAGGGTTCCAGAATCAATCCTCAGTTATGTTCCCAGGCTACAGGGTTCCAGAATAAAACCTCAGTCATGTTCCCAGTCCACAGGGTTTCAGAACCAAGGCTCAGTCAGGTTCCCGGGGCACAGTATTCCACAATCTAAACAGATGTCATGTTCCCAGGCCACAGTTTTCCAGAATCACGCCTCAGTCATGTTCCCAGGCCACAGGGATCCAGAATCAAACGTCAGTCATGTTGCCAGGCCACAGGTTTCTGCCATCAAACCTCAGTCACGTTCCCGGGCCACAGGGTTCCAGAATCAAGCCTCAGTCATTTTGCCAGGCCAGAGTGTTCCACCATCAAACCTCAGTCATGATCCCAGGCCACATGTTTCCACAATGAAACCTCAGTCATTTTCTCAGGCCAAAGGTTTCCAGAATCAAACCTCAGTCATATTCCCAGGACACATGGTTCCAGAATCAAACCTGAGTCATGTTCGCAGGCCACAGGTTTCAACAATCAAACATCACTCATGTTCCCAGGACACAGGTGTCCAGAATCAAACCTCAGTCATGTACCCAGGGAACAGGCTTCCAGCAACAAACCTTTGTCATATTCCCAGGACACAGGGTTCCAGAATCAAACCTCAGTCTTGTTCCCAGGACAGAAGTTTCCAGAATCAACCCGATATCATGTTTCCTGGCCACAGTCTTCCAGTATCAAACCTCAGTCATGTTGCCAGGCCACAGGGTTCCACCATCAATCCTCACTCATGTTCCCAGGCCACAGGGTTCCAGAATCAAACCGTTCTCATGTTCCCAGGCCACAGTGTTCCAGAATCCACCGATGTCATGTTAAAGGCCACAGGGTTCCAGAATCAAACCGTTCTCATGTTCCCGGGCCACAGGGTTCCAGAATCAAGCCTCAGTCATTTTGCCAGGCCAGAGTGTTCCACCATCAAACCTCAGTCATGATCCCAGGCCACATGTTTCCACAATGAAACCTCAGTCATTTTCCCAGGCCAAAGGTTTCCAAAATCAAACCTCAGTCATGTTCCCAGGACACATGGTTCCAGAATCAAACCTGAGTCATGTTCGCGGGCCACAGGTTTCAACCATCAAACCTCAGTCATGTTCCCAGGACACAGGGGTCCAGAATCAAACCTCAGTCATGTTCCCAGGGCACAGGCTTCCAGAAACACACCTCAGTCATGTTCCCAGGACACAAGTTTCCAGAATCAACCAGATATCATGCTTCCTGGCCACAGTCTTCCAGAATCAAACCTTAGTCATGTTGCCAAGCCACAGGTTTCCACCATCAAACCTCAGACATGTTCCCAGGCCACAGGGTTCTAGAATCCACCGATGTCATGTTCCCAGGCCACAGGGTTCGAGAATCAATCCTCAGTTATGTTTCCAGGCTACAGGGTTCTAGAATAAAACCTCAGTCATGTTCCCAATCCACAGGGTTCCAGAACCAAGGCTCAGTCAGGTTCCCGGGGCACAGTAGTCCACAATCTAAACAGATGTCACATGCCCAGTCCCCAGGGGTCCAGAATCCACCGGTATCATGTTCCCAGGCCACAGGGTTCCAGAATCAATCCTCAGTTATGTTCCCAGGCTACAGGGTTCCAGAATAAAACCTCAGTCATGTTCCCAGTCCACAGGGTTTCAGAACCAAGGCTCAGTCAGGTTCCCGGGGCACAGTATTCCACAATCTAAACAGATGTCATGTTCCCAGGCCACAGTTTTCCAGAATCACGCCTCAGTCATGTTCCCAGGCCACAGGGATCCAGAATCAAACGTCAGTCATGTTGCCAGGCCACAGGTTTCTGCCATCAAACCTCAGTCACGTTCCCGGGCCACAGGGTTCCAGAATCAAGCCTCAGTCATTTTGCCAGGCCAGAGTGTTCCACCATCAAACCTCAGTCATGATCCCAGGCCACATGTTTCCACAATGAAACCTCAGTCATTTTCCCAGGCCAAAGGTTTCCAGAATCAAACCTCAGTCATATTCCCAGGACACATGGTTCCAGAATCAAACCTGAGTCATGTTCGCAGGCCACAGGTTTCAACAATCAAACATCACTCATGTTCCCAGGACACAGGTGTCCAGAATCAAACCTCAGTCATGTACCCAGGGAACAGGCTTCCAGCAACAAACCTTTGTCATATTCCCAGGACACAGGGTTCCAGAATCAAACCTCAGTCTTGTTCCCAGGACAGAAGTTTCCAGAATCAACCCGATATCATGTTTCCTGGCCACAGTCTTCCAGTATCAAACCTCAGTCATGTTGCCAGGCCACAGGGTTCCACCATCAATCCTCACTCATGTTCCCAGGCCACAGGGTTCCAGAATCAAACCGTTCTCATGTTCCCAGGCCACAGGGTTCCAGAATCCACCGATGTCATGTTAAAGGCCACAGGGTTCCAGAATCAAACCGTTCTCATGTTCCCGGGCCACAGGGTTCCAGAATCAAGCCTCAGTCATTTTGCCAGGCCAGAGTGTTCCACCATCAAACCTCAGTCATGATCCCAGGCCACATGTTTCCACAATGAAACCTCAGTCATTTTCCCAGGCCAAAGGTTTCCAAAATCAAACCTCAGTCATGTTCCCAGGACACATGGTTCCAGAATCAAACCTGAGTCATGTTCGCGGGCCACAGGTTTCAACCATCAAACCTCAGTCATGTTCCCAGGACACAGGTGTCCAGAATCAAACCTCAGTCATGTTCCCAGGGCACAGGCTTCCAGAAACACACCTCAGTCATGTTCCCAGGACACAAGTTTCCAGAATCAACCAGATATCATGCTTCCTGGCCACAGTCTTCCAGAATCAAACCTTAGTCATGTTGCCAAGCCACAGGTTTCCACCATCAAACCTCAGACATGTTCCCAGGCCACAGGGTTCTAGAATCCACCGATGTCATGTTCCCAGGCCACAGGGTTCGAGAATCAATCCTCAGTTATGTTTCCAGGCTACAGGGTTCTAGAATAAAACCTCAGTCATGTTCCCAATCCACAGGGTTCCAGAACCAAGGCTCAGTCAGGTTCCCGGGGCACAGTAGTCCACAATCTAAACAGATGTCACATGCCCAGTCCCCAGGGGTCCAGAATCCACCGGTATCATGTTCCCAGGCCACAGGGTTCCAGAATCAATCCTCAGTTATGTTCCCAGGCTACAGGGTTCCAGAATAAAACCTCAGTCATGTTCCCAGTCCACAGGGTTTCAGAACCAAGGCTCAGTGTGGTTCCCGGGGCACAGTATTCCACAATCTAAACAGATGTCATGTTCCCAGGCCACAGTTTTCCAGAATCACGCCTCAGTCATGTTCCCAGGCCACAGGGATCCAGAATCAAACGTCAGTCATGTTGCCAGGCCACAGGTTTCTGCCATCAAACCTCAGTCACGTTCCCGGGCCACAGGGTTCCAGAATCAAGCCTCAGTCATTTTGCCAGGCCAGAGTGTTCCACCATCAAACCTCAGTCATGATCCCAGGCCACATGTTTCCACAATGAAACCTCAGTCATTTTCTCAGGCCAAAGGTTTCCAGAATCAAACCTCAGTCATATTCCCAGGACACATGGTTCCAGAATCAAACCTGAGTCATGTTCGCAGGCCACAGGTTTCAACAATCAAACATCACTCATGTTCCCAGGACACAGGTGTCCAGAATCAAACCTCAGTCATGTACCCAGGGAACAGGCTTCCAGCAACAAACCTTTGTCATATTCCCAGGACACAGGGTTCCAGAATCAAACCTCAGTCTTGTTCCCAGGACAGAAGTTTCCAGAATCAACCCGATATCATGTTTCCTGGCCACAGTCTTCCAGTATCAAACCTCAGTCATGTTGCCAGGCCACAGGGTTCCACCATCAATCCTCACTCATGTTCCCAGGCCACAGGGTTCCAGAATCAAACCGTTCTCATGTTCCCAGGCCACAGTGTTCCAGAATCCACCGATGTCATGTTAAAGGCCACAGGGTTCCAGAATCAAACCGTTCTCATGTTCCCGGGCCACAGGGTTCCAGAATCAAGCCTCAGTCATTTTGCCAGGCCAGAGTGTTCCACCATCAAACCTCAGTCATGATCCCAGGCCACATGTTTCCACAATGAAACCTCAGTCATTTTCCCAGGCCAAAGGTTTCCAAAATCAAACCTCAGTCATGTTCCCAGGCCACAGGGTTCTAGAATCCACCGATGTCATGTTCCCAGGCCACAGGGTTCGAGAATCAATCCTCATTTATGTTTCCAGGCTACAGGGTTCTAGAATAAAACCTCAGTCATGTTCCCAATCCACAGGGTTCCAGAACCAAGGCTCAGTCAGGTTCCCGGGGCACAGTATTCCACAATCTAAACAGATGTCACATGCCCAGTCCCCAGGGTTCCAGAATCCACCGGTATCATGTTCCCAGGCCACAGGGTTCCAGAATCAATCCTCAGTTATGTTCCCAGGCTACAGGGTTCCAGAATAAAACCTCAGTCATGTTCCCAGTCCACAGGGTTTCAGAACCAAGGCTCAGTCAGGTTCCCGGGGCACAGTATTCCACAATCTAAACAGATGTCATGTTCCCAGGCCACAGTTTTCCAGAATCACGCCTCAGTCATGTTCCCAGGCCACAGGGATCCAGAATCAAACGTCACTCATGTTGCCAGGCCACAGGTTTCTGCCATCAAACCTCAGTCACGTTCCCGGGCCACAGGGTTCCAGAATCAAGCCTCAGTCATTTTGCCAGGCCAGAGTGTTCCACCATCAAACCTCAGTCATGATCCCAGGCCACATGTTTCCACAATGAAACCTCAGTCATTTTCTCAGGCCAAAGGTTTCCAGAATCAAACCTCAGTCATATTCCCAGGACACATGGTTCCAGAATCAAACCTGAGTCATGTTCGCAGGCCACAGGTTTCAACAATCAAACATCACTCATGTTCCCAGGACACAGGTGTCCAGAATCAAACCTCAGTCATGTACCCAGGGAACAGGCTTCCAGCAACAAACCTTTGTCATATTCCCAGGACACAGGGTTCCAGAATCAAACCTCAGTCTTGTTCCCAGGACAGAAGTTTCCAGAATCAACCCGATATCATGTCTCCTGGCCACAGTCTTCCAGTATCAAACCTCAGTCATGTTGCCAGGCCACAGGGTTCCACCATCAATCCTCACTCATGTTCCCAGGCCACAGGGTTCCAGAATCAAACCATTCTCAGGTTCCCAGGCCACAGGGTTCCAGAATCCACCGATGTCATGTTAAAGGCCACAGGGTTCCAGAATCAAACCGTTCTCATGTTCCCGGGTCACAGGGTTCCAGAATCAAGCCTCAGTCATTTTGCCAGGCCAGAGTGTTCCACCATCAAACCTCAGTCATGATCCCAGGCCACATGTTTCCACAATGAAACCTCAGTCATTTTCCCAGGCCAAAGGTTTCCAAAATCAAACCTCAGTCATGTTCCCAGGACACATGGTTCCAGAATCAAACCTGAATCATGTTCGCGGGCCACAGGTTTCAACCATCAAACCTCAGTCATGTTCCCAGGACACAGGTGTCCAGAATCAAACCTCAGTCATGTTCCCAGGGCACAGGCTTCCAGAAACACACCTCAGTCATGTTCCCAGGACACAAGTTTCCAGAATCAACCAGATATCATGCTTCCTGGCCACAGTCTTCCAGAATCAAACCTTAGTCATGTTGCCAAGCCACAGGTTTCCACCATCAAACCTCAGACATGTTCCCAGGCCACAGGGTTCTAGAATCCACCGATGTCATGTTCCCAGGCCACAGGGTTCGAGAATCAATCCTCAGTTATGTTTCCAGGCTACAGGGTTCTAGAATAAAACCTCAGTCATGTTCCCAATCCACAGGGTTCCAGAACCAAGGCTCAGTCAGCTTCCCGGGGCACAGTATTCCACAATCTAAACAGATGTCACATGCCCAGTCCCCAGGGGTCCAGAATCCACCGGTATCATGTTCCCAGGCCACAGGGTTCCAGAATCAATCCTCAGTTATGTTCCCAGGCTACAGGGTTCCAGAATAAAACCTCAGTCATGTTCCCAGTCCACAGGGTTTCAGAACCAAGGCTCAGTCAGGTTCCCGGGGCACAGTATTCCACAATCTAAACAGATGTCATGTTCCCAGGCCACAGTTTTCCAGAATCACGCCTCAGTCATGTTCCCAGGCCACAGGGATCCAGAATCAAACGTCAGTCATGTTGCCAGGCCACAGGTTTCTGCCATCAAACCTCAGTCACGTTCCCGGGCCACAGGGTTCCAGAATCAAGCCTCAGTCATTTTGCCAGGCCAGAGTGTTCCACCATCAAACCTCAGTCATGATCCCAGGCCACATGTTTCCACAATGAAACCTCAGTCATTTTCTCAGGCCAAAGGTTTCCAGAATCAAACCTCAGTCATATTCCCAGGACACATGGTTCCAGAATCAAACCTGAGTCATGTTCGCAGGCCACAGGTTTCAACAATCAAACATCACTCATGTTCCCAGGACACAGGTGTCCAGAATCAAACCTCAGTCATGTACCCAGGGAACAGGCTTCCAGCAACAAACCTTTGTCATATTCCCAGGACACAGGGTTCCAGAATCAAACCTCAGTCTTGTTCCCAGGACAGAAGTTTCCAGAATCAACCCGATATCATGTTTCCTGGCCACAGTCTTCCAGTATCAAACCTCAGTCATGTTGCCAGGCCACAGGGTTCCACCATCAATCCTCACTCATGTTCCCAGGCCACAGGGTTCCAGAATCAAACCGTTCTCATGTTCCCAGGCCACAGTGTTCCAGAATCCACCGATGTCATGTTAAAGGCCACAGGGTTCCAGAATCAAACCGTTCTCATGTTCCCGGGCCACAGGGTTCCAGAATCAAGCCTCAGTCATTTTGCCAGGCCAGAGTGTTCCACCATCAAACCTCAGTCATGATCCCAGGCCACATGTTTCCACAATGAAACCTCAGTCATTTTCCCAGGCCAAAGGTTTCCAAAATCAAACCTCAGTCATGTTCCCAGGACACATGGTTCCAGAATCAAACCTGAGTCATGTTCGCGGGCCACAGGTTTCAACCATCAAACCTCAGTCATGTTCCCAGGACACAGGGGTCCAGAATCAAACCTCAGTCATGTTCCCAGGGCACAGGCTTCCAGAAACACACCTCAGTCATGTTCCCAGGACACAAGTTTCCAGAATCAACCAGATATCATGCTTCCTGGCCACAGTCTTCCAGAATCAAACCTTAGTCATGTTGCCAAGCCACAGGTTTCCACCATCAAACCTCAGACATGTTCCCAGGCCACAGGGTTCTAGAATCCACCGATGTCATGTTCCCAGGCCACAGGGTTCGAGAATCAATCCTCAGTTATGTTTCCAGGCTACAGGGTTCTAGAATAAAACCTCAGTCATGTTCCCAATCCACAGGGTTCCAGAACCAAGGCTCAGTCAGGTTCCCGGGGCACAGTAGTCCACAATCTAAACAGATGTCACATGCCCAGTCCCCAGGGGTCCAGAATCCACCGGTATCATGTTCCCAGGCCACAGGGTTCCAGAATCAATCCTCAGTTATGTTCCCAGGCTACAGGGTTCCAGAATAAAACCTCAGTCATGTTCCCAGTCCACAGGGTTTCAGAACCAAGGCTCAGTCAGGTTCCCGGGGCACAGTATTCCACAATCTAAACAGATGTCATGTTCCCAGGCCACAGTTTTCCAGAATCACGCCTCAGTCATGTTCCCAGGCCACAGGGATCCAGAATCAAACGTCAGTCATGTTGCCAGGCCACAGGTTTCTGCCATCAAACCTCAGTCACGTTCCCGGGCCACAGGGTTCCAGAATCAAGCCTCAGTCATTTTGCCAGGCCAGAGTGTTCCACCATCAAACCTCAGTCATGATCCCAGGCCACATGTTTCCACAATGAAACCTCAGTCATTTTCCCAGGCCAAAGGTTTCCAGAATCAAACCTCAGTCATATTCCCAGGACACATGGTTCCAGAATCAAACCTGAGTCATGTTCGCAGGCCACAGGTTTCAACAATCAAACATCACTCATGTTCCCAGGACACAGGTGTCCAGAATCAAACCTCAGTCATGTACCCAGGGAACAGGCTTCCAGCAACAAACCTTTGTCATATTCCCAGGACACAGGGTTCCAGAATCAAACCTCAGTCTTGTTCCCAGGACAGAAGTTTCCAGAATCAACCCGATATCATGTTTCCTGGCCACAGTCTTCCAGTATCAAACCTCAGTCATGTTGCCAGGCCACAGGGTTCCACCATCAATCCTCACTCATGTTCCCAGGCCACAGGGTTCCAGAATCAAACCGTTCTCATGTTCCCAGGCCACAGGGTTCCAGAATCCACCGATGTCATGTTAAAGGCCACAGGGTTCCAGAATCAAACCGTTCTCATGTTCCCGGGCCACAGGGTTCCAGAATCAAGCCTCAGTCATTTTGCCAGGCCAGAGTGTTCCACCATCAAACCTCAGTCATGATCCCAGGCCACATGTTTCCACAATGAAACCTCAGTCATTTTCCCAGGCCAAAGGTTTCCAAAATCAAACCTCAGTCATGTTCCCAGGACACATGGTTCCAGAATCAAACCTGAGTCATGTTCGCGGGCCACAGGTTTCAACCATCAAACCTCAGTCATGTTCCCAGGACACAGGTGTCCAGAATCAAACCTCAGTCATGTTCCCAGGGCACAGGCTTCCAGAAACACACCTCAGTCATGTTCCCAGGACACAAGTTTCCAGAATCAACCAGATATCATGCTTCCTGGCCACAGTCTTCCAGAATCAAACCTTAGTCATGTTGCCAAGCCACAGGTTTCCACCATCAAACCTCAGACATGTTCCCAGGCCACAGGGTTCTAGAATCCACCGATGTCATGTTCCCAGGCCACAGGGTTCGAGAATCAATCCTCAGTTATGTTTCCAGGCTACAGGGTTCTAGAATAAAACCTCAGTCATGTTCCCAATCCACAGGGTTCCAGAACCAAGGCTCAGTCAGGTTCCCGGGGCACAGTAGTCCACAATCTAAACAGATGTCACATGCCCAGTCCCCAGGGGTCCAGAATCCACCGGTATCATGTTCCCAGGCCACAGGGTTCCAGAATCAATCCTCAGTTATGTTCCCAGGCTACAGGGTTCCAGAATAAAACCTCAGTCATGTTCCCAGTCCACAGGGTTTCAGAACCAAGGCTCAGTGTGGTTCCCGGGGCACAGTATTCCACAATCTAAACAGATGTCATGTTCCCAGGCCACAGTTTTCCAGAATCACGCCTCAGTCATGTTCCCAGGCCACAGGGATCCAGAATCAAACGTCAGTCATGTTGCCAGGCCACAGGTTTCTGCCATCAAACCTCAGTCACGTTCCCGGGCCACAGGGTTCCAGAATCAAGCCTCAGTCATTTTGCCAGGCCAGAGTGTTCCACCATCAAACCTCAGTCATGATCCCAGGCCACATGTTTCCACAATGAAACCTCAGTCATTTTCTCAGGCCAAAGGTTTCCAGAATCAAACCTCAGTCATATTCCCAGGACACATGGTTCCAGAATCAAACCTGAGTCATGTTCGCAGGCCACAGGTTTCAACAATCAAACATCACTCATGTTCCCAGGACACAGGTGTCCAGAATCAAACCTCAGTCATGTACCCAGGGAACAGGCTTCCAGCAACAAACCTTTGTCATATTCCCAGGACACAGGGTTCCAGAATCAAACCTCAGTCTTGTTCCCAGGACAGAAGTTTCCAGAATCAACCCGATATCATGTTTCCTGGCCACAGTCTTCCAGTATCAAACCTCAGTCATGTTGCCAGGCCACAGGGTTCCACCATCAATCCTCACTCATGTTCCCAGGCCACAGGGTTCCAGAATCAAACCGTTCTCATGTTCCCAGGCCACAGGGTTCCAGAATCCACCGATGTCATGTTAAAGGCCACAGGGTTCCAGAATCAAACCGTTCTCATGTTCCCGGGCCACAGGGTTCCAGAATCAAGCCTCAGTCATTTTGCCAGGCCAGAGTGTTCCACCATCAAACCTCAGTCATGATCCCAGGCCACATGTTTCCACAATGAAACCTCAGTCATTTTCCCAGGCCAAAGGTTTCCAAAATCAAACCTCAGTCATGTTCCCAGGACACATGGTTCCAGAATCAAACCTGAGTCATGTTCGCGGGCCACAGGTTTCAACCATCAAACCTCAGTCATGTTCCCAGGACACAGGGGTCCAGAATCAAACCTCAGTCATGTTCCCAGGGCACAGGCTTCCAGAAACACACCTCAGTCATGTTCCCAGGACACAAGTTTCCAGAATCAACCAGATATCATGCTTCCTGGCCACAGTCTTCCAGAATCAAACCTTAGTCATGTTGCCAAGCCACAGGTTTCCACCATCAAACCTCAGACATGTTCCCAGGCCACAGGGTTCTAGAATCCACCGATGTCATGTTCCCAGGCCACAGGGTTCGAGAATCAATCCTCAGTTATGTTTCCAGGCTACAGGGTTCTAGAATAAAACCTCAGTCATGTTCCCAATCCACAGGGTTCCAGAACCAAGGCTCAGTCAGGTTCCCGGGGCACAGTAGTCCACAATCTAAACAGATGTCACATGCCCAGTCCCCAGGGGTCCAGAATCCACCGGTATCATGTTCCCAGGCCACAGGGTTCCAGAATCAATCCTCAGTTATGTTCCCAGGCTACAGGGTTCCAGAATAAAACCTCAGTCATGTTCCCAGTCCACAGGGTTTCAGAACCAAGGCTCAGTCAGGTTCCCGGGGCACAGTATTCCACAATCTAAACAGATGTCATGTTCCCAGGCCACAGTTTTCCAGAATCACGCCTCAGTCATGTTCCCAGGCCACAGGGATCCAGAATCAAACGTCAGTCATGTTGCCAGGCCACAGGTTTCTGCCATCAAACCTCAGTCACGTTCCCGGGCCACAGGGTTCCAGAATCAAGCCTCAGTCATTTTGCCAGGCCAGAGTGTTCCACCATCAAACCTCAGTCATGATCCCAGGCCACATGTTTCCACAATGAAACCTCAGTCATTTTCCCAGGCCAAAGGTTTCCAGAATCAAACCTCAGTCATATTCCCAGGACACATGGTTCCAGAATCAAACCTGAGTCATGTTCGCAGGCCACAGGTTTCAACAATCAAACATCACTCATGTTCCCAGGACACAGGTGTCCAGAATCAAACCTCAGTCATGTACCCAGGGAACAGGCTTCCAGCAACAAACCTTTGTCATATTCCCAGGACACAGGGTTCCAGAATCAAACCTCAGTCTTGTTCCCAGGACAGAAGTTTCCAGAATCAACCCGATATCATGTTTCCTGGCCACAGTCTTCCAGTATCAAACCTCAGTCATGTTGCCAGGCCACAGGGTTCCACCATCAATCCTCACTCATGTTCCCAGGCCACAGGGTTCCAGAATCAAACCGTTCTCATGTTCCCAGGCCACAGGGTTCCAGAATCCACCGATGTCATGTTAAAGGCCACAGGGTTCCAGAATCAAACCGTTCTCATGTTCCCGGGCCACAGGGTTCCAGAATCAAGCCTCAGTCATTTTGCCAGGCCAGAGTGTTCCACCATCAAACCTCAGTCATGATCCCAGGCCACATGTTTCCACAATGAAACCTCAGTCATTTTCCCAGGCCAAAGGTTTCCAAAATCAAACCTCAGTCATGTTCCCAGGACACATGGTTCCAGAATCAAACCTGAGTCATGTTCGCGGGCCACAGGTTTCAACCATCAAACCTCAGTCATGTTCCCAGGACACAGGTGTCCAGAATCAAACCTCAGTCATGTTCCCAGGGCACAGGCTTCCAGAAACACACCTCAGTCATGTTCCCAGGACACAAGTTTCCAGAATCAACCAGATATCATGCTTCCTGGCCACAGTCTTCCAGAATCAAACCTTAGTCATGTTGCCAAGCCACAGGTTTCCACCATCAAACCTCAGACATGTTCCCAGGCCACAGGGTTCTAGAATCCACTGATGTCATGTTCCCAGGCCACAGGGTTCGAGAATCAATCCTCAGTTATGTTTCCAGGCTACAGGGTTCTAGAATAAAACCTCAGTCATGTTCCCAATCCACAGGGTTCCAGAACCAAGGCTCAGTCAGGTTCCCGGGGCACAGTAGTCCACAATCTAAACAGATGTCACATGCCCAGTCCCCAGGGTTCCAGAATCCACCGGTATCATGTTCCCAGGCCACAGGGTTCCAGAATCAATCCTCAGTTATGTTCCCAGGCTACAGGGTTCCAGAATAAAACCTCAGTCATGTTCCCAGTCCACAGGGTTTCAGAACCAAGGCTCAGTCAGGTTCCCGGGGCACAGTATTCCACAATCTAAACAGATGTCATGTTCCCAGGCCACAGTTTTCCAGAATCACGCCTCAGTCATGTTCCCAGGCCACAGGGATCCAGAATCAAACGTCAGTCATGTTGCCAGGCCACAGGTTTCTGCCATCAATCCTCAGTCACGTTCCCGGGCCACAGGGTTCCAGAATCAAGCCTCAGTCATTTTGCCAGGCCAGAGTGTTCCACCATCAAACCTCAGTCATGATCCCAGGCCACATGTTTCCACAATGAAACCTCAGTCATTTTCTCAGGCCAAAGGTTTCCAGAATCAAACCTCAGTCATATTCCCAGGACACATGGTTCCAGAATCAAACCTGAGTCATGTTCGCAGGCCACAGGTTTCAACAATCAAACATCACTCATGTTCCCAGGACACAGGTGTCCAGAATCAAACCTCAGTCATGTACCCAGGGAACAGGCTTCCAGCAACAAACCTTTGTCATATTCCCAGGACACAGGGTTCCAGAATCAAACCTCAGTCTTGTTCCCAGGACAGAAGTTTCCAGAATCAACCCGATATCATGTTTCCTGGCCACTGTCTTCCAGTATCAAACCTCAGTCATGTTGCCAGGCCACAGGGTTCCACCATCAATCCTCACTCATGTTCCCAGGCCACAGGGTTCCAGAATCAAACCGTTCTCATGTTCCCAGGCCACAGGGTTCCAGAATCCACCGATGTCATGTTAAAGGCCACAGGGTTCCAGAATCAAACCGTTCTCATGTTCCCGGGCCACAGGGTTCCAGAATCAAGCCTCAGTCATTTTGCCAGGCCAGAGTGTTCCACCATCAAACCTCAGTCATGATCCCAGGCCACATGTTTCCACAATGAAACCTCAGTCATTTTCCCAGGCCAAAGGTTTCCAAAATCAAACCTCAGTCATGTTCCCAGGACACATGGTTCCAGAATCAAACCTGAGTCATGTTCGCGGGCCACAGGTTTCAACCATCAAACCTCAGTCATGTTCCCAGGACACAGGGGTCCAGAATCAAACCTCAGTCATGTTCCCAGGGCACAGGCTTCCAGAAACACACCTCAGTCATGTTCCCAGGACACAAGTTTCCAGAATCAACCAGATATCATGCTTCCTGGCCACAGTCTTCCAGAATCAAACCTTAGTCATGTTGCCAAGCCACAGGTTTCCACCATCAAACCTCAGACATGTTCCCAGGCCACAGGGTTCTAGAATCCACCGATGTCATGTTCCCAGGCCACAGGGTTCGAGAATCAATCCTCAGTTATGTTTCCAGGCTACAGGGTTCTAGAATAAAACCTCAGTCATGTTCCCAATCCACAGGGTTCCAGAACCAAGGCTCAGTCAGGTTCCCGGGGCACAGTAGTCCACAATCTAAACAGATGTCATGTTCCCAGGCCACAGTTTTCCAGAATCACGCCTCAGTCATGTTCCCAGGCCACAGGGATCCAGAATCAAACGTCAGTCATGTTGCCAGGCCACAGGTTTCTGCCATCAAACCTCAGTCACGTTCCCGGGCCACAGGGTTCCAGAATCAAGCCTCAGTCATTTTGCCAGGCCAGAGTGTTCCACCATCAAACCTCAGTCATGATCCCAGGCCACATGTTTCCACAATGAAACCTCAGTCATTTTCTCAGGCCAAAGGTTTCCAGAATCAAACCTCAGTCATATTCCCAGGACACATGGTTCCAGAATCAAACCTGAGTCATGTTCGCAGGCCACAGGTTTCAACAATCAAACATCACTCATGTTCCCAGGACACAGGTGTCCAGAATCAAACCTCAGTCATGTACCCAGGGAACAGGCTTCCAGCAACAAACCTTTGTCATATTCCCAGGACACAGGGTTCCAGAATCAAACCTCAGTCTTGTTCCCAGGACAGAAGTTTCCAGAATCAACCCGATATCATGTTTCCTGGCCACAGTCTTCCAGTATCAAACCTCAGTCATGTTGCCAGGCCACAGGGTTCCACCATCAATCCTCACTCATGTTCCCAGGCCACAGGGTTCCAGAATCAAACCGTTCTCATGTTCCCAGGCCACAGGGTTCCAGAATCCACCGATGTCATGTTAAAGGCCACAGGGTTCCAGAATCAAACCGTTCTCATGTTCCCGGGCCACAGGGTTCCAGAATCAAGCCTCAGTCATTTTGCCAGGCCAGAGTGTTCCACCATCAAACCTCAGTCATGATCCCAGGCCACATGTTTCCACAATAAAACCTCAGTCATTTTCCCAGGCCAAAGGTTTCCAAAATCAAACCTCAGTCATGTTCCCAGGACACATGGTTCCAGAATCAAACCTGAGTCATGTTCGCGGGCCACAGGTTTCAACCATCAAACCTCAGTCATGTTCCCAGGACACAGGGGTCCAGAATCAAACCTCAGTCATGTTCCCAGGGCACAGGCTTCCAGAAACACACCTCAGTCATGTTCCCAGGACACAAGTTTCCAGAATCAACCAGATATCATGCTTCCTGGCCACAGTCTTCCAGAATCAAACCTTAGTCATGTTGCCAAGCCACAGGTTTCCACCATCAAACCTCAGACATGTTCCCAGGCCACAGGGTTCTAGAATCCACCGATGTCATGTTCCCAGGCCACAGGGTTCGAGAATCAATCCTCAGTTATGTTTCCAGGCTACAGGGTTCTAGAATAAAACCTCAGTCATGTTCCCAATCCACAGGGTTCCAGAACCAAGGCTCAGTCAGGTTCCCGGGGCACAGTAGTCCACAATCTAAACAGATGTCATGTTCCCAGGCCACAGTTTTCCAGAATCACGCCTCAGTCATGTTCCCAGGCCACAGGGATCCAGAATCAAACGTCAGTCATGTTGCCAGGCCACAGGTTTCTGCCATCAAACCTCAGTCACGTTCCCGGGCCACAGGGTTCCAGAATCAAGCCTCAGTCATTTTGCCAGGCCAGAGTGTTCCACCATCAAACCTCAGTCATGATCCCAGGCCACATGTTTCCACAATGAAACCTCAGTCATTTTCTCAGGCCAAAGGTTTCCAGAATCAAACCTCAGTCATATTCCCAGGACACATGGTTCCAGAATCAAACCTGAGTCATGTTCGCAGGCCACAGGTTTCAACAATCAAACATCACTCATGTTCCCAGGACACAGGTGTCCAGAATCAAACCTCAGTCATGTACCCAGGGAACAGGCTTCCAGCAACAAACCTTTGTCATATTCCCAGGACACAGGGTTCCAGAATCAAACCTCAGTCTTGTTCCCAGGACAGAAGTTTCCAGAATCAACCCGATATCATGTTTCCTGGCCACTGTCTTCCAGTATCAAACCTCAGTCATGTTGCCAGGCCACAGGGTTCCACCATCAATCCTCACTCATGTTCCCAGGCCACAGGGTTCCAGAATCAAACCGTTCTCATGTTCCCAGGCCACAGGGTTCCAGAATCCACCGATGTCATGTTAAAGGCCACAGGGTTCCAGAATCAAACCGTTCTCATGTTCCCGGGCCACAGGGTTCCAGAATCAAGCCTCAGTCATTTTGCCAGGCCAGAGTGTTCCACCATCAAACCTCAGTCATGATCCCAGGCCACATGTTTCCACAATGAAACCTCAGTCATTTTCCCAGGCCAAAGGTTTCCAAAATCAAACCTCAGTCATGTTCCCAGGACACATGGTTCCAGAATCAAACCTGAGTCATGTTCGCGGGCCACAGGTTTCAACCATCAAACCTCAGTCATGTTCCCAGGACACAGGGGTCCAGAATCAAACCTCAGTCATGTTCCCAGGGCACAGGCTTCCAGAAACACACCTCAGTCATGTTCCCAGGACACAAGTTTCCAGAATCAACCAGATATCATGCTTCCTGGCCACAGTCTTCCAGAATCAAACCTTAGTCATGTTGCCAAGCCACAGGTTTCCACCATCAAACCTCAGACATGTTCCCAGGCCACAGGGTTCTAGAATCCACCGATGTCATGTTCCCAGGCCACAGGGTTCGAGAATCAATCCTCAGTTATGTTTCCAGGCTACAGGGTTCTAGAATAAAACCTCAGTCATGTTCCCAATCCACAGGGTTCCAGAACCAAGGCTCAGTCAGGTTCCCGGGGCACAGTAGTCCACAATCTAAACAGATGTCATGTTCCCAGGCCACAGTTTTCCAGAATCACGCCTCAGTCATGTTCCCAGGCCACAGGGATCCAGAATCAAACGTCAGTCATGTTGCCAGGCCACAGGTTTCTGCCATCAAACCTCAGTCACGTTCCCGGGCCACAGGGTTCCAGAATCAAGCCTCAGTCATTTTGCCAGGCCAGAGTGTTCCACCATCAAACCTCAGTCATGATCCCAGGCCACATGTTTCCACAATGAAACCTCAGTCATTTTCTCAGGCCAAAGGTTTCCAGAATCAAACCTCAGTCATATTCCCAGGACACATGGTTCCAGAATCAAACCTGAGTCATGTTCGCAGGCCACAGGTTTCAACAATCAAACATCACTCATGTTCCCAGGACACAGGTGTCCAGAATCAAACCTCAGTCATGTACCCAGGGAACAGGCTTCCAGCAACAAACCTTTGTCATATTCCCAGGACACAGGGTTCCAGAATCAAACCTCAGTCTTGTTCCCAGGACAGAAGTTTCCAGAATCAACCCGATATCATGTTTCCTGGCCACAGTCTTCCAGTATCAAACCTCAGTCATGTTGCCAGGCCACAGGGTTCCACCATCAATCCTCACTCATGTTCCCAGGCCACAGGGTTCCAGAATCAAACCGTTCTCATGTTCCCAGGCCACAGGGTTCCAGAATCCACCGATGTCATGTTAAAGGCCACAGGGTTCCAGAATCAAACCGTTCTCATGTTCCCGGGCCACAGGGTTCCAGAATCAAGCCTCAGTCATTTTGCCAGGCCAGAGTGTTCCACCATCAAACCTCAGTCATGATCCCAGGCCACATGTTTCCACAATGAAACCTCAGTCATTTTCCCAGGCCAAAGGTTTCCAAAATCAAACCTCAGTCATGTTCCCAGGACACATGGTTCCAGAATCAAACCTGAGTCATGTTCGCGGGCCACAGGTTTCAACCATCAAACCTCAGTCATGTTCCCAGGACACAGGGGTCCAGAATCAAACCTCAGTCATGTTCCCAGGGCACAGGCTTCCAGAAACACACCTCAGTCATGTTCCCAGGACACAAGTTTCCAGAATCAACCAGATATCATGCTTCCTGGCCACAGTCTTCCAGAATCAAACCTTAGTCATGTTGCCAAGCCACAGGTTTCCACCATCAAACCTCAGACATGTTCCCAGGCCACAGGGTTCTAGAATCCACCGATGTCATGTTCCCAGGCCACAGGGTTCGAGAATCAATCCTCAGTTATGTTTCCAGGCTACAGGGTTCTAGAATAAAACCTCAGTCATGTTCCCAATCCACAGGGTTCCAGAACCAAGGCTCAGTCAGGTTCCCGGGGCACAGTAGTCCACAATCTAAACAGATGTCACATGCCCAGTCCCCAGGGGTCCAGAATCCACCGGTATCATGTTCCCAGGCCACAGGGTTCCAGAATCAATCCTCAGTTATGTTCCCAGGCTACAGGGTTCCAGAATAAAACCTCAGTCATGTTCCCAGTCCACAGGGTTTCAGAACCAAGGCTCAGTCAGGTTCCCGGGGCACAGTATTCCACAATCTAAACAGATGTCATGTTCCCAGGCCACAGTTTTCCAGAATCACGCCTCAGTCATGTTCCCAGGCCACAGGGATCCAGAATCAAACGTCAGTCATGTTGCCAGGCCACAGGTTTCTGCCATCAAACCTCAGTCACGTTCCCGGGCCACAGGGTTCCAGAATCAAGCCTCAGTCATTTTGCCAGGCCAGAGTGTTCCACCATCAAACCTCAGTCATGATCCCAGGCCACATGTTTCCACAATGAAACCTCAGTCATTTTCCCAGGCCAAAGGTTTCCAGAATCAAACCTCAGTCATATTCCCAGGACACATGGTTCCAGAATCAAACCTGAGTCATGTTCGCAGGCCACAGGTTTCAACAATCAAACATCACTCATGTTCCCAGGACACAGGTGTCCAGAATCAAACCTCAGTCATGTACCCAGGGAACAGGCTTCCAGCAACAAACCTTTGTCATATTCCCAGGACACAGGGTTCCAGAATCAAACCTCAGTCTTGTTCCCAGGACAGAAGTTTCCAGAATCAACCCGATATCATGTTTCCTGGCCACAGTCTTCCAGTATCAAACCTCAGTCATGTTGCCAGGCCACAGGGTTCCACCATCAATCCTCACTCATGTTCCCAGGCCACAGGGTTCCAGAATCAAACCGTTCTCATGTTCCCAGGCCACAGGGTTCCAGAATCCACCGATGTCATGTTAAAGGCCACAGGGTTCCAGAATCAAACCGTTCTCATGTTCCCGGGCCACAGGGTTCCAGAATCAAGCCTCAGTCATTTTGCCAGGCCAGAGTGTTCCACCATCAAACCTCAGTCATGATCCCAGGCCACATGTTTCCACAATGAAACCTCAGTCATTTTCCCAGGCCAAAGGTTTCCAAAATCAAACCTCAGTCATGTTCCCAGGACACATGGTTCCAGAATCAAACCTGAGTCATGTTCGCGGGCCACAGGTTTCAACCATCAAACCTCAGTCATGTTCCCAGGACACAGGTGTCCAGAATCAAACCTCAGTCATGTTCCCAGGGCACAGGCTTCCAGAAACACACCTCAGTCATGTTCCCAGGACACAAGTTTCCAGAATCAACCAGATATCATGCTTCCTGGCCACAGTCTTCCAGAATCAAACCTTAGTCATGTTGCCAAGCCACAGGTTTCCACCATCAAACCTCAGACATGTTCCCAGGCCACAGGGTTCTAGAATCCACTGATGTCATGTTCCCAGGCCACAGGGTTCGAGAATCAATCCTCAGTTATGTTTCCAGGCTACAGGGTTCTAGAATAAAACCTCAGTCATGTTCCCAATCCACAGGGTTCCAGAACCAAGGCTCAGTCAGGTTCCCGGGGCACAGTAGTCCACAATCTAAACAGATGTCACATGCCCAGTCCCCAGGGTTCCAGAATCCACCGGTATCATGTTCCCAGGCCACAGGGTTCCAGAATCAATCCTCAGTTATGTTCCCAGGCTACAGGGTTCCAGAATAAAACCTCAGTCATGTTCCCAGTCCACAGGGTTTCAGAACCAAGGCTCAGTCAGGTTCCCGGGGCACAGTATTCCACAATCTAAACAGATGTCATGTTCCCAGGCCACAGTTTTCCAGAATCACGCCTCAGTCATGTTCCCAGGCCACAGGGATCCAGAATCAAACGTCAGTCATGTTGCCAGGCCACAGGTTTCTGCCATCAATCCTCAGTCACGTTCCCGGGCCACAGGGTTCCAGAATCAAGCCTCAGTCATTTTGCCAGGCCAGAGTGTTCCACCATCAAACCTCAGTCATGATCCCAGGCCACATGTTTCCACAATGAAACCTCAGTCATTTTCTCAGGCCAAAGGTTTCCAGAATCAAACCTCAGTCATATTCCCAGGACACATGGTTCCAGAATCAAACCTGAGTCATGTTCGCAGGCCACAGGTTTCAACAATCAAACATCACTCATGTTCCCAGGACACAGGTGTCCAGAATCAAACCTCAGTCATGTACCCAGGGAACAGGCTTCCAGCAACAAACCTTTGTCATATTCCCAGGACACAGGGTTCCAGAATCAAACCTCAGTCTTGTTCCCAGGACAGAAGTTTCCAGAATCAACCCGATATCATGTTTCCTGGCCACAGTCTTCCAGTATCAAACCTCAGTCATGTTGCCAGGCCACAGGGTTCCACCATCAATCCTCACTCATGTTCCCAGGCCACAGGGTTCCAGAATCAAACCGTTCTCATGTTCCCAGGCCACAGGGTTCCAGAATCCACCGATGTCATGTTAAAGGCCACAGGGTTCCAGAATCAAACCGTTCTCATGTTCCCGGGCCACAGGGTTCCAGAATCAAGCCTCAGTCATTTTGCCAGGCCAGAGTGTTCCACCATCAAACCTCAGTCATGATCCCAGGCCACATGTTTCCACAATGAAACCTCAGTCATTTTCCCAGGCCAAAGGTTTCCAAAATCAAACCTCAGTCATGTTCCCAGGACACATGGTTCCAGAATCAAACCTGAGTCATGTTCGCGGGCCACAGGTTTCAACCATCAAACCTCAGTCATGTTCCCAGGACACAGGGGTCCAGAATCAAACCTCAGTCATGTTCCCAGGGCACAGGCTTCCAGAAACACACCTCAGTCATGTTCCCAGGACACAAGTTTCCAGAATCAACCAGATATCATGCTTCCTGGCCACAGTCTTCCAGAATCAAACCTTAGTCATGTTGCCAAGCCACAGGTTTCCACCATCAAACCTCAGACATGTTCCCAGGCCACAGGGTTCTAGAATCCACCGATGTCATGTTCCCAGGCCACAGGGTTCGAGAATCAATCCTCAGTTATGTTTCCAGGCTACAGGGTTCTAGAATAAAACCTCAGTCATGTTCCCAATCCACAGGGTTCCAGAACCAAGGCTCAGTCAGGTTCCCGGGGCACAGTAGTCCACAATCTAAACAGATGTCACATGCCCAGTCCCCAGGGTTCCAGAATCCACCGGTATCATGTTCCCAGGCCACAGGGTTCCAGAATCAATCCTCAGTTATGTTCCCAGGCTACAGGGTTCCAGAATAAAACCTCAGTCATGTTCCCAGTCCACAGGGTTTCAGAACCAAGGCTCAGTCAGGTTCCCGGGGCACAGTATTCCACAATCTAAACAGATGTCATGTTCCCAGGCCACAGTTTTCCAGAATCACGCCTCAGTCATGTTCCCAGGCCACAGGGATCCAGAATCAAACGTCAGTCATGTTGCCAGGCCACAGGTTTCTGCCATCAAACCTCAGTCACGTTCCCGGGCCACAGGGTTCCAGAATCAAGCCTCAGTCATTTTGCCAGGCCAGAGTGTTCCACCATCAAACCTCAGTCATGATCCCAGGCCACATGTTTCCACAATGAAACCTCAGTCATTTTCCCAGGCCAAAGGTTTCCAGAATCAAACCTCAGTCATATTCCCAGGACACATGGTTCCAGAATCAAACCTGAGTCATGTTCGCAGGCCACAGGTTTCAACAATCAAACATCACTCATGTTCCCAGGACACAGGTGTCCAGAATCAAACCTCAGTCATGTACCCAGGGAACAGGCTTCCAGCAACAAACCTTTGTCATATTCCCAGGACACAGGGTTCCAGAATCAAACCTCAGTCTTGTTCCCAGGACAGAAGTTTCCAGAATCAACCCGATATCATGTTTCCTGGCCACAGTCTTCCAGTATCAAACCTCAGTCATGTTGCCAGGCCACAGGGTTCCACCATCAATCCTCACTCATGTTCCCAGGCCACAGGGTTCCAGAATCAAACTGTTCTCATGTTCCCAGGCCACAGGGTTCCAGAATCCACCGATGTCATGTTAAAGGCCACAGGGTTCCAGAATCAAACCGTTCTCATGTTCCCGGGCCACAGGGTTCCAGAATCAAGCCTCAGTCATTTTGCCAGGCCAGAGTGTTCCACCATCAAACCTCAGTCATGATCCCAGGCCACATGTTTCCACAATGAAACCTCAGTCATTTTCCCAGGCCAAAGGTTTCCAAAATCAAACCTCAGTCATGTTCCCAGGACACATGGTTCCAGAATCAAACCTGAGTCATGTTCGCGGGCCACAGGTTTCAACCATCAAACCTCAGTCATGTTCCCAGGACACAGGGGTCCAGAAACAAACCTCAGTCATGTTCCCAGGGCACAGGCTTCCAGAAACAAACCTCAGTCATGTTCCCAGGACACAAGTTTCCAGAATCAACCAGATATCATGCTTCCTGGCCACAGTCTTCCAGAATCAAACCTTAGTCATGTTGCCAAGCCACAGGTTTCCACCATCAAACCTCAGACATGTTCCCAGGCCACAGGGTTCTAGAATCCACCGATGTCATGTTCCCAGGCCACAGGGTTCGAGAATCAATCCTCAGTTATGTTTCCAGGCTACAGGGTTCTAGAATAAAACCTCAGTCATGTTCCCAATCCACAGGGTTCCAGAACCAAGGCTCAGTCAGGTTCCCGGGGCACAGTAGTCCACAATCTAAACAGATGTCACATGCCCAGTCCCCAGGGGTCCAGAATCCACCGGTATCATGTTCCCAGGCCACAGGGTTCCAGAATCAATCCTCAGTTATGTTCCCAGGCTACAGGGTTCCAGAATAAAACCTCAGTCATGTTCCCAGTCCACAGGGTTTCAGAACCAAGGCTCAGTCAGGTTCCCGGGGCACAGTATTCCACAATCTAAACAGATGTCATGTTCCCAGGCCACAGTTTTCCAGAATCACGCCTCAGTCATGTTCCCAGGCCACAGGGATCCAGAATCAAACGTCAGTCATGTTGCCAGGCCACAGGTTTCTGCCATCAAACCTCAGTCACGTTCCCGGGCCACAGGGTTCCAGAATCAAGCCTCAGTCATTTTGCCAGGCCAGAGTGTTCCACAATCAAACCTCAGTCATGATCCCAGGCCACATGTTTCCACAATGAAACCTCAGTCATTTTCCCAGGCCAAAGGTTTCCAGAATCAAACCTCAGTCATATTCCCAGGACACATGGTTCCAGAATCAAACCTGAGTCATGTTCGCAGGCCACAGGTTTCAACAATCAAACATCACTCATGTTCCCAGGACACAGGTGTCCAGAATCAAACCTCAGTCATGTACCCAGGGAACAGGCTTCCAGCAACAAACCTTTGTCATATTCCCAGGACACAGGGTTCCAGAATCAAACCTCAGTCTTGTTCCCAGGACAGAAGTTTCCAGAATCAACCCGATATCATGTTTCCTGGCCACAGTCTTCCAGTATCAAACCTCAGTCATGTTGCCAGGCCACAGGGTTCCACCATCAATCCTCACTCATGTTCCCAGGCCACAGGGTTCCAGAATCAAACCGTTCTCATGTTCCCAGGCCACAGGGTTCCAGAATCCACCGATGTCATGTTAAAGGCCACAGGGTTCCAGAATCAAACCGTTCTCATGTTCCCGGGCCACAGGGTTCCAGAATCAAGCCTCAGTCATTTTGCCAGGCCAGAGTGTTCCACCATCAAACCTCAGTCATGATCCCAGGCCACATGTTTCCACAATGAAACCTCAGTCATTTTCCCAGGCCAAAGGTTTCCAAAATCAAACCTCAGTCATGTTCCCAGGACACATGGTTCCAGAATCAAACCTGAGTCATGTTCGCGGGCCACAGGTTTCAACCATCAAACCTCAGTCATGTTCCCAGGACACAGGGGTCCAGAAACAAACCTCAGTCATGTTCCCAGGGCACAGGCTTCCAGAAACAAACCTCAGTCATGTTCCCAGGACACAAGTTTCCAGAATCAACCAGATATCATGCTTCCTGGCCACAGTCTTCCAGAATCAAACCTTAGTCATGTTGCCAAGCCACAGGTTTCCACCATCAAACCTCAGACATGTTCCCAGGCCACAGGGTTCTAGAATCCACCGATGTCATGTTCCCAGGCCACAGGGTTCGAGAATCAATCCTCAGTTATGTTTCCAGGCTACAGGGTTCTAGAATAAAACCTCAGTCATGTTCCCAATCCACAGGGTTCCAGAACCAAGGCTCAGTCAGGTTCCCGGGGCACAGTAGTCCACAATCTAAACAGATGTCACATGCCCAGTCCCCAGGGTTCCAGAATCCACCGGTATCATGTTCCCAGGCCACAGGGTTCCAGAATCAATCCTCAGTTATGTTCCCAGGCTACAGGGTTCCAGAATAAAACCTCAGTCATGTTCCCAGTCCACAGGGTTTCAGAACCAAGGCTCAGTCAGGTTCCCGGGGCACAGTATTCCACAATCTAAACAGATGTCATGTTCCCAGGCCACAGTTTTCCAGAATCACGCCTCAGTCATGTTCCCAGGCCACAGGGATCCAGAATCAAACGTCAGTCATGTTGCCAGGCCACAGGTTTCTGCCATCAAACCTCAGTCACGTTCCCGGGCCACAGGGTTCCAGAATCAAGCCTCAGTCATTTTGCCAGGCCAGAGTGTTCCACAATCAAACCTCAGTCATGATCCCAGGCCACATGTTTCCACAATGAAACCTCAGTCATTTTCTCAGGCCAAAGGTTTCCAGAATCAAACCTCAGTCATATTCCCAGGACACATGGTTCCAGAATCAAACCTGAGTCATGTTCGCAGGCCACAGGTTTCAACAATCAAACATCACTCATGTTCCCAGGACACAGGTGTCCAGAATCAAACCTCAGTCATGTACCCAGGGAACAGGCTTCCAGCAACAAACCTTTGTCATATTCCCAGGACACAGGGTTCCAGAATCAAACCTCAGTCTTGTTCCCAGGACAGAAGTTTCCAGAATCAACCCGATATCATGTCTCCTGGCCACAGTCTTCCAGTATCAAACCTCAGTCATGTTGCCAGGCCACAGGGTTCCACCATCAATCCTCACTCATGTTCCCAGGCCACAGGGTTCCAGAATCAAACCATTCTCAGGTTCCCAGGCCACAGGGTTCCAGAATCCACCGATGTCATGTTAAAGGCCACAGGGTTCCAGAATCAAACCGTTCTCATGTTCCCGGGCCACAGGGTTCCAGAATCAAGCCTCAGTCATTTTGCCAGGCCAGAGTGTTCCACCATCAAACCTCAGTCATGATCCCAGGCCACATGTTTCCACAATGAAACCTCAGTCATTTTCCCAGGCCAAAGGTTTCCAAAATCAAACCTCAGTCATGTTCCCAGGACACATGGTTCCAGAATCAAACCTGAATCATGTTCGCGGGCCACAGGTTTCAACCATCAAACCTCAGTCATGTTCCCAGGACACAGGTGTCCAGAATCAAACCTCAGTCATGTTCCCAGGGCACAGGCTTCCAGAAACACACCTCAGTCATGTTCCCAGGACACAAGTTTCCAGAATCAACCAGATATCATGCTTCCTGGCCACAGTCTTCCAGAATCAAACCTTAGTCATGTTGCCAAGCCACAGGTTTCCACCATCAAACCTCAGACATGTTCCCAGGCCACAGGGTTCTAGAATCCACCGATGTCATGTTCCCAGGCCACAGGGTTCGAGAATCAATCCTCAGTTATGTTTCCAGGCTACAGGGTTCTAGAATAAAACCTCAGTCATGTTCCCAATCCACAGGGTTCCAGAACCAAGGCTCAGTCAGGTTCCCGGGGCACAGTAGTCCACAATCTAAACAGATGTCACATGCCCAGTCCCCAGGGGTCCAGAATCCACCGGTATCATGTTCCCAGGCCACAGGGTTCCAGAATCAATCCTCAGTTATGTTCCCAGGCTACAGGGTTCCAGAATAAAACCTCAGTCATGTTCCCAGTCCACAGGGTTTCAGAACCAAGGCTCAGTCAGGTTCCCGGGGCACAGTATTCCACAATCTAAACAGATGTCATGTTCCCAGGCCACAGTTTTCCAGAATCACGCCTCAGTCATGTTCCCAGGCCACAGGGATCCAGAATCAAACGTCAGTCATGTTGCCAGGCCACAGGTTTCTGCCATCAAACCTCAGTCACGTTCCCGGGCCACAGGGTTCCAGAATCAAGCCTCAGTCATTTTGCCAGGCCAGAGTGTTCCACCATCAAACCTCAGTCATGATCCCAGGCCACATGTTTCCACAATGAAACCTCAGTCATTTTCCCAGGCCAAAGGTTTCCAGAATCAAACCTCAGTCATATTCCCAGGACACATGGTTCCAGAATCAAACCTGAGTCATGTTCGCAGGCCACAGGTTTCAACAATCAAACATCACTCATGTTCCCAGGACACAGGTGTCCAGAATCAAACCTCAGTCATGTACCCAGGGAACAGGCTTCCAGCAACAAACCTTTGTCATATTCCCAGGACACAGGGTTCCAGAATCAAACCTCAGTCTTGTTCCCAGGACAGAAGTTTCCAGAATCAACCCGATATCATGTTTCCTGGCCACAGTCTTCCAGTATCAAACCTCAGTCATGTTGCCAGGCCACAGGGTTCCACCATCAATCCTCACTCATGTTCCCAGGCCACAGGGTTCCAGAATCAAACCGTTCTCATGTTCCCAGGCCACAGGGTTCCAGAATCCACCGATGTCATGTTAAAGGCCACAGGGTTCCAGAATCAAACCGTTCTCATGTTCCCGGGCCACAGGGTTCCAGAATCAAGCCTCAGTCATTTTGCCAGGCCAGAGTGTTCCACCATCAAACCTCAGTCATGATCCCAGGCCACATGTTTCCACAATGAAACCTCAGTCATTTTCCCAGGCCAAAGGTTTCCAAAATCAAACCTCAGTCATGTTCCCAGGACACATGGTTCCAGAATCAAACCTGAGTCATGTTCGCGGGCCACAGGTTTCAACCATCAAACCTCAGTCATGTTCCCAGGACACAGGGGTCCAGAATCAAACCTCAGTCATGTTCCCAGGGCACAGGCTTCCAGAAACACACCTCAGTCATGTTCCCAGGACACAAGTTTCCAGAATCAACCAGATATCATGCTTCCTGGCCACAGTCTTCCAGAATCAAACCTTAGTCATGTTGCCAAGCCACAGGTTTCCACCATCAAACCTCAGACATGTTCCCAGGCCACAGGGTTCTAGAATGCACCGATGTCATGTTCCCAGGCCACAGGGTTCGAGAATCAATCCTCAGTTATGTTTCCAGGCTACAGGGTTCTAGAATAAAACCTCAGTCATGTTCCCAATCCACAGGGTTCCAGAACCAAGGCTCAGTCAGGTTCCCGGGGCACAGTAGTCCACAATCTAAACAGATGTCACATGCCCAGTCCCCAGGGTTCCAGAATCCACCGGTATCATGTTCCCAGGCCACAGGGTTCCAGAATCAATCCTCAGTTATGTTCCCAGGCCACAGGGTTCCAGGATAAAACCTCAGTCATGTTCCCAGTCCACAGGGTTTCAGAACCAAGGCTCAGTCAGGTTCCCGGGGCACAGTATTCCACAATCTAAACAGATGTCATGTTCCCAGGCCACAGTTTTCCAGAATCACGCCTCAGTCATGTTCCCAGGCCACAGGGATCCAGAATCAAACGTCAGTCATGTTGCCAGGCCACAGGTTTCTGCCATCAAACCTCAGTCACGTTCCCGGGCCACAGGGTTCCAGAATCAAGCCTCAGTCATTTTGCCAGGCCAGAGTGTTCCACCATCAAACCTCAGTCATGATCCCAGGCCACATGTTTCCACAATGAAACCTCAGTCATTTTCTCATGCCAAAGGTTTCCAGAATCAAACCTCAGTCATATTCCCAGGACACATGGTTCCAGAATCAAACCTGAGTCATGTTCGCAGGCCACAGGTTTCAACAATCAAACATCACTCATGTTCCCAGGACACAGGTGTCTAGAATCAAACCTCAGTCATGTACCCAGGGAACAGGCTTCCAGCAACAAACCTTTGTCATATTCCCAGGACACAGGGTTCCAGAATCAAACCTCAGTCTTGTTCCCAGGACAGAAGTTTCCAGAATCAACCCGATATCATGTTTCCTGGCCACAGTCTTCCAGTATCAAACCTCAGTCATGTTGCCAGGCCACAGGGTTCCACCATCAATCCTCACTCATGTTCCCAGGCCACAGGGTTCCAGAATCAAACCGTTCTCATGTTCCCAGGCCACAGGGTTCCAGAATCCACCGATGTCATGTTAAAGGCCACAGGGTTCCAGAATCAAACCGTTCTCATGTTCCCGGGCCACAGGGTTCCAGAATCAAGCCTCAGTCATTTTGCCAGGCCAGAGTGTTCCACCATCAAACCTCAGTCATGATCCCAGGCCACATGTTTCCACAATGAAACCTCAGTCATTTTCCCAGGCCAAAGGTTTCCAAAATCAAACCTCAGTCATGTTCCCAGGACACATGGTTCCAGAATCAAACCTGACTCATGTTCGCGGGCCACAGGTTTCAACCATCAAACCTCAGTCATGTTCCCAGGACACAGGTGTCCAGAATCAAACCTCAGTCATGTTCCCAGGGCACAGGCTTCCAGAAACACACCTCAGTCATGTTCCCAGGACACAAGTTTCCAGAATCAACCAGATATCATGCTTCCTGGCCACAGTCTTCCAGAATCAAACCTTAGTCATGTTGCCAAGCCACAGGTTTCCACCATCAAACCTCAGACATGTTCCCAGGCCACAGGGTTCTAGAATCCACCGATGTCATGTTCCCAGGCCACAGGGTTCGAGAATCAATCCTCAGTTATGTTTCCAGGCTACAGGGTTCTAGAATAAAACCTCAGTCATGTTCCCAATCCACAGGGTTCCAGAACCAAGGCTCAGTCAGGTTCCCGGGGCACAGTATTCCACAATCTAAACAGATGTCACATGCCCAGTCCCCAGGGTTCCAGAATCCACCGGTATCATGTTCCCAGGCCACAGGGTTCCAGAATCAATCCTCAGTTATGTTCCCAGGCTACAGGGTTCCAGAATAAAACCTCAGTCATGTTCCCAGTCCACAGGGTTTCAGAACCAAGGCTCAGTCAGGTTCCCGGGGCACAGTATTCCACAATCTAAACAGATGTCATGTTCCCAGGCCACAGTTTTCCAGAATCACGCCTCAGTCATGTTCCCAGGCCACAGGGATCCAGAATCAAACGTCAGTCATGTTGCCAGGCCACAGGTTTCTGCCATCAAACCTCAGTCACGTTCCCGGGCCACAGGGTTCCAGAATCAAGCCTCAGTCATTTTGCCAGGCCAGAGTGTTCCACCATCAAACCTCAGTCATGATCCCAGGCCACATGTTTCCACAATGAAACCTCAGTCATTTTCTCAGGCCAAAGGTTTCCAGAATCAAACCTCAGTCATATTCCCAGGACACATGGTTCCAGAATCAAACCTGAGTCATGTTCGCAGGCCACAGGTTTCAACAATCAAACATCACTCATGTTCCCAGGACACAGGTGTCCAGAATCAAACCTCAGTCATGTACCCAGGGAACAGGCTTCCAGCAACAAACCTTTGTCATATTCCCAGGACACAGGGTTCCAGAATCAAACCTCAGTCTTGTTCGCAGGACAGAAGTTTCCAGAATCAACCCGATATCATGTTTCCTGGCCACAGTCTTCCAGTATCAAACCTCAGTCATGTTGCCAGGCCACAGGGTTCCACCATCAATCCTCACTCATGTTCCCAGGCCACAGGGTTCCAGAATCAAACCGTTCTCATGTTCCCAGGCCACAGGGTTCCAGAATCCACCGATGTCATGTTAAAGGCCACAGGGTTCCAGAATCAAACCGTTCTCATGTTCCCGGGCCACAGGGTTCCAGAATCAAGCCTCAGTCATTTTGCCAGGCCAGAGTGTTCCACCATCAAACCTCAGTCATGATCCCAGGCCACATGTTTCCACAATGAAACCTCAGTCATTTTCCCAGGCCAAAGGTTTCCAAAATCAAACCTCAGTCATGTTCCCAGGACACATGGTTCCAGAATCAAACCTGACTCATGTTCGCGGGCCACAGGTTTCAACCATCAAACCTCAGTCATGTTCCCAGGACACAGGTGTCCAGAATCAAACCTCAGTCATGTTCCCAGGGCACAGGCTTCCAGAAACAAACCTCAGTCATGTTCCCAGGACACAAGTTTCCAGAATCAACCAGATATCATGCTTCCTGGCCACAGTCTTCCAGAATCAAACCTTAGTCATGTTGCCAAGCCACAGGTTTCCACCATCAAACCTCAGACATGTTCCCAGGCCACAGGGTTCTAGAATCCACCGATGTCATGTTCCCAGGCCACAGGGTTCGAGAATCAATCCTCAGTTATGTTTCCAGGCTACAGGGTTCTAGAATAAAACCTCAGTCATGTTCCCAATCCACAGGGTTCCAGAACCAAGGCTCAGTCAGGTTCCCGGGGCACAGTAGTCCACAATCTAAACAGATGTCACATGCCCACTCCCCAGGGTTCCAGAATCCACCGGTATCATGTTCCCAGGCCACAGGGTTCCAGAATCAATCCTCAGTTATGTTCCCAGGCTACAGGGTTCCAGAATAAAACCTCAGTCATGTTCCCAGTCCACAGGGTTTCAGAACCAAGGCTCAGTCAGGTTCCCGGGGCACAGTATTCCACAATCTAAACAGATGTCATGTTCCCAGGCCACAGTTTTCCAGAATCACGCCTCAGTCATGTTCCCAGGCCACAGGGATCCAGAATCAAACGTCAGTCATGTTGCCAGGCCACAGGTTTCTGCCATCAAACCTCAGTCACGTTCCCGGGCCACAGGGTTCCAGAATCAAGCCTCAGTCATTTTGCCAGGCCAGAGTGTTCCACCATCAAACCTCAGTCATGATCCCAGGCCACATGTTTCCACAATGAAACCTCAGTCATTTTCTCAGGCCAAAGGTTTCCAGAATCAAACCTCAGTCATATTCCCAGGACACATGGTTCCAGAATCAAACCTGAGTCATGTTCGCAGGCCACAGGTTTCAACAATCAAACATCACTCATGTTCCCAGGACACAGGTGTCCAGAATCAAACCTCAGTCATGTACCCAGGGAACAGGCTTCCAGCAACAAACCTTTGTCATATTCCCAGGACACAGGGTTCCAGAATCAAACCTCAGTCTTGTTCCCAGGACAGAAGTTTCCAGAATCAACCCGATATCATGTCTCCTGGCCACAGTCTTCCAGTATCAAACCTCAGTCATGTTGCCAGGCCACAGGGTTCCATCATCAATCCTCACTCATGTTCCCAGGCCACAGGGTTCCAGAATCAAAACGTTCTCATGTTCCCAGGCCACAGGGTTCCAGAATCCACCGATGTCATGTTAAAGGCCACAGGGTTCCAGAATCAAACCGTTCTCATGTTCCCGGGCCACAGGGTTCCAGAATCAAGCCTCAGTCATTTTGCCAGGCCAGAGTGTTCCACCATCAAACCTCAGTCATGATCCCAGGCCACATGTTTCCACAATGAAACCTCAGTCATTTTCCCAGGCCAAAGGTTTCCAAAATCAAACCTCAGTCATGTTCCCAGGACACATGGTTCCAGAATCAAACCTGACTCATGTTCGCGGGCCACAGGTTTCAACCATCAAACCTCAGTCATGTTCCCAGGACACAGGTGTCCAGAATCAAACCTCAGTCATGTTCCCAGGGCACAGGCTTCCAGAAACAAACCTCAGTCATGTTCCCAGGACACAAGTTTCCAGAATCAACCAGATATCATGCTTCCTGGCCACAGTCTTCCAGAATCAAACCTTAGTCATGTTGCCAAGCCACAGGTTTCCACCATCAAACCTCAGACATGTTCCCAGGCCATAGGGTTCTAGAATCCACCGATGTCATGTTCCCAGGCCACAGGGTTCGAGAATCAATCCTCAGTTATGTTTCCAGGCTACAGGGTTCTAGAATAAAACCTCAGTCATGTTCCCAATCCACAGGGTTCCAGAACCAAGGCTCAGTCAGGTTCCCGGGGCACAGTATTCCACAATCTAAACAGATGTCACATGCCCAGTCCCCAGGGTTCCAGAATCCACCGGTATCATGTTCCCAGGCCACAGGGTTCCAGAATCAATCCTCAGTTATGTTCCCAGGCTACAGGGTTCCAGAATAAAACCTCAGTCATGTTCCCAGTCCACAGGGTTTCAGAACCAAGGCTCAGTCAGGTTCCCGGGGCACAGTATTCCACAATCTAAACAGATGTCATGTTCCCAGGCCACAGTTTTCCAGAATCACGCCTCAGTCATGTTCCCAGGCCACAGGGATCCAGAATCAAACGTCACTCATGTTGCCAGGCCACAGGTTTCTGCCATCAAACCTCAGTCACGTTCCCGGGCCACAGGGTTCCAGAATCAAGCCTCAGTCATTTTGCCAGGCCAGAGTGTTCCACCATCAAACCTCAGTCATGATCCCAGGCCACATGTTTCCACAATGAAACCTCAGTCATTTTCTCAGGCCAAAGGTTTCCAGAATCAAACCTCAGTCATATTCCCAGGACACATGGTTCCAGAATCAAACCTGAGTCATGTTCGCAGGCCACAGGTTTCAACAATCAAACATCACTCATGTTCCCAGGACACAGGTGTCCAGAATCAAACCTCAGTCATGTACCCAGGGAACAGGCTTCCAGCAACAAACCTTTGTCATATTCCCAGGACACAGGGTTCCAGAATCAAACCTCAGTCTTGTTCCCAGGACAGAAGTTTCCAGAATCAACCCGATATCATGTCTCCTGGCCACAGTCTTCCAGTATCAAACCTCAGTCATGTTGCCAGGCCACAGGGTTCCACCATCAATCCTCACTCATGTTCCCAGGCCACAGGGTTCCAGAATCAAACCATTCTCAGGTTCCCAGGCCACAGGGTTCCAGAATCCACCGATGTCATGTTAAAGGCCACAGGGTTCCAGAATCAAACCGTTCTCATGTTCCCGGGTCACAGGGTTCCAGAATCAAGCCTCAGTCATTTTGCCAGGCCAGAGTGTTCCACCATCAAACCTCAGTCATGATCCCAGGCCACATGTTTCCACAATGAAACCTCAGTCATTTTCCCAGGCCAAAGGTTTCCAAAATCAAACCTCAGTCATGTTCCCAGGACACATGGTTCCAGAATCAAACCTGAATCATGTTCGCGGGCCACAGGTTTCAACCATCAAACCTCAGTCATGTTCCCAGGACACAGGTGTCCAGAATCAAACCTCAGTCATGTTCCCAGGGCACAGGCTTCCAGAAACACACCTCAGTCATGTTCCCAGGACACAAGTTTCCAGAATCAACCAGATATCATGCTTCCTGGCCACAGTCTTCCAGAATCAAACCTTAGTCATGTTGCCAAGCCACAGGTTTCCACCATCAAACCTCAGACATGTTCCCAGGCCACAGGGTTCTAGAATCCACCGATGTCATGTTCCCAGGCCACAGGGTTCGAGAATCAATCCTCAGTTATGTTTCCAGGCTACAGGGTTCTAGAATAAAACCTCAGTCATGTTCCCAATCCACAGGGTTCCAGAACCAAGGCTCAGTCAGCTTCCCGGGGCACAGTATTCCACAATCTAAACAGATGTCACATGCCCAGTCCCCAGGGGTCCAGAATCCACCGGTATCATGTTCCCAGGCCACAGGGTTCCAGAATCAATCCTCAGTTATGTTCCCAGGCTACAGGGTTCCAGAATAAAACCTCAGTCATGTTCCCAGTCCACAGGGTTTCAGAACCAAGGCTCAGTCAGGTTCCCGGGGCACAGTATTCCACAATCTAAACAGATGTCATGTTCCCAGGCCACAGTTTTCCAGAATCACGCCTCAGTCATGTTCCCAGGCCACAGGGATCCAGAATCAAACGTCAGTCATGTTGCCAGGCCACAGGTTTCTGCCATCAAACCTCAGTCACGTTCCCGGGCCACAGGGTTCCAGAATCAAGCCTCAGTCATTTTGCCAGGCCAGAGTGTTCCACCATCAAACCTCAGTCATGATCCCAGGCCACATGTTTCCACAATGAAACCTCAGTCATTTTCTCAGGCCAAAGGTTTCCAGAATCAAACCTCAGTCATATTCCCAGGACACATGGTTCCAGAATCAAACCTGAGTCATGTTCGCAGGCCACAGGTTTCAACAATCAAACATCACTCATGTTCCCAGGACACAGGTGTCCAGAATCAAACCTCAGTCATGTACCCAGGGAACAGGCTTCCAGCAACAAACCTTTGTCATATTCCCAGGACACAGGGTTCCAGAATCAAACCTCAGTCTTGTTCCCAGGACAGAAGTTTCCAGAATCAACCCGATATCATGTTTCCTGGCCACAGTCTTCCAGTATCAAACCTCAGTCATGTTGCCAGGCCACAGGGTTCCACCATCAATCCTCACTCATGTTCCCAGGCCACAGGGTTCCAGAATCAAACCGTTCTCATGTTCCCAGGCCACAGGGTTCCAGAATCCACCGATGTCATGTTAAAGGCCACAGGGTTCCAGAATCAAACCGTTCTCATGTTCCCGGGCCACAGGGTTCCAGAATCAAGCCTCAGTCATTTTGCCAGGCCAGAGTGTTCCACCATCAAACCTCAGTCATGATCCCAGGCCACATGTTTCCACAATGAAACCTCAGTCATTTTCCCAGGCCAAAGGTTTCCAAAATCAAACCTCAGTCATGTTCCCAGGACACATGGTTCCAGAATCAAACCTGAGTCATGTTCGCGGGCCACAGGTTTCAACCATCAAACCTCAGTCATGTTCCCAGGACACAGGGGTCCAGAATCAAACCTCAGTCATGTTCCCAGGGCACAGGCTTCCAGAAACACACCTCAGTCATGTTCCCAGGACACAAGTTTCCAGAATCAACCAGATATCATGCTTCCTGGCCACAGTCTTCCAGAATCAAACCTTAGTCATGTTGCCAAGCCACAGGTTTCCACCATCAAACCTCAGACATGTTCCCAGGCCACAGGGTTCTAGAATCCACCGATGTCATGTTCCCAGGCCACAGGGTTCGAGAATCAATCCTCAGTTATGTTTCCAGGCTACAGGGTTCTAGAATAAAACCTCAGTCATGTTCCCAATCCACAGGGTTCCAGAACCAAGGCTCAGTCAGGTTCCCGGGGCACAGTAGTCCACAATCTAAACAGATGTCACATGCCCAGTCCCCAGGGGTCCAGAATCCACCGGTATCATGTTCCCAGGCCACAGGGTTCCAGAATCAATCCTCAGTTATGTTCCCAGGCTACAGGGTTCCAGAATAAAACCTCAGTCATGTTCCCAGTCCACAGGGTTTCAGAACCAAGGCTCAGTCAGGTTCCCGGGGCACAGTATTCCACAATCTAAACAGATGTCATGTTCCCAGGCCACAGTTTTCCAGAATCACGCCTCAGTCATGTTCCCAGGCCACAGGGATCCAGAATCAAACGTCAGTCATGTTGCCAGGCCACAGGTTTCTGCCATCAAACCTCAGTCACGTTCCCGGGCCACAGGGTTCCAGAATCAAGCCTCAGTCATTTTGCCAGGCCAGAGTGTTCCACCATCAAACCTCAGTCATGATCCCAGGCCACATGTTTCCACAATGAAACCTCAGTCATTTTCCCAGGCCAAAGGTTTCCAGAATCAAACCTCAGTCATATTCCCAGGACACATGGTTCCAGAATCAAACCTGAGTCATGTTCGCAGGCCACAGGTTTCAACAATCAAACATCACTCATGTTCCCAGGACACAGGTGTCCAGAATCAAACCTCAGTCATGTACCCAGGGAACAGGCTTCCAGCAACAAACCTTTGTCATATTCCCAGGACACAGGGTTCCAGAATCAAACCTCAGTCTTGTTCCCAGGACAGAAGTTTCCAGAATCAACCCGATATCATGTTTCCTGGCCACAGTCTTCCAGTATCAAACCTCAGTCATGTTGCCAGGCCACAGGGTTCCACCATCAATCCTCACTCATGTTCCCAGGCCACAGGGTTCCAGAATCAAACCGTTCTCATGTTCCCAGGCCACAGGGTTCCAGAATCCACCGATGTCATGTTAAAGGCCACAGGGTTCCAGAATCAAACCGTTCTCATGTTCCCGGGCCACAGGGTTCCAGAATCAAGCCTCAGTCATTTTGCCAGGCCAGAGTGTTCCACCATCAAACCTCAGTCATGATCCCAGGCCACATGTTTCCACAATGAAACCTCAGTCATTTTCCCAGGCCAAAGGTTTCCAAAATCAAACCTCAGTCATGTTCCCAGGACACATGGTTCCAGAATCAAACCTGAGTCATGTTCGCGGGCCACAGGTTTCAACCATCAAACCTCAGTCATGTTCCCAGGACACAGGTGTCCAGAATCAAACCTCAGTCATGTTCCCAGGGCACAGGCTTCCAGAAACACACCTCAGTCATGTTCCCAGGACACAAGTTTCCAGAATCAACCAGATATCATGCTTCCTGGCCACAGTCTTCCAGAATCAAACCTTAGTCATGTTGCCAAGCCACAGGTTTCCACCATCAAACCTCAGACATGTTCCCAGGCCACAGGGTTCTAGAATCCACCGATGTCATGTTCCCAGGCCACAGGGTTCGAGAATCAATCCTCAGTTATGTTTCCAGGCTACAGGGTTCTAGAATAAAACCTCAGTCATGTTCCCAATCCACAGGGTTCCAGAACCAAGGCTCAGTCAGGTTCCCGGGGCACAGTAGTCCACAATCTAAACAGATGTCACATGCCCAGTCCCCAGGGGTCCAGAATCCACCGGTATCATGTTCCCAGGCCACAGGGTTCCAGAATCAATCCTCAGTTATGTTCCCAGGCTACAGGGTTCCAGAATAAAACCTCAGTCATGTTCCCAGTCCACAGGGTTTCAGAACCAAGGCTCAGTGTGGTTCCCGGGGCACAGTATTCCACAATCTAAACAGATGTCATGTTCCCAGGCCACAGTTTTCCAGAATCACGCCTCAGTCATGTTCCCAGGCCACAGGGATCCAGAATCAAACGTCAGTCATGTTGCCAGGCCACAGGTTTCTGCCATCAAACCTCAGTCACGTTCCCGGGCCACAGGGTTCCAGAATCAAGCCTCAGTCATTTTGCCAGGCCAGAGTGTTCCACCATCAAACCTCAGTCATGATCCCAGGCCACATGTTTCCACAATGAAACCTCAGTCATTTTCTCAGGCCAAAGGTTTCCAGAATCAAACCTCAGTCATATTCCCAGGACACATGGTTCCAGAATCAAACCTGAGTCATGTTCGCAGGCCACAGGTTTCAACAATCAAACATCACTCATGTTCCCAGGACACAGGTGTCCAGAATCAAACCTCAGTCATGTACCCAGGGAACAGGCTTCCAGCAACAAACCTTTGTCATATTCCCAGGACACAGGGTTCCAGAATCAAACCTCAGTCTTGTTCCCAGGACAGAAGTTTCCAGAATCAACCCGATATCATGTTTCCTGGCCACAGTCTTCCAGTATCAAACCTCAGTCATGTTGCCAGGCCACAGGGTTCCACCATCAATCCTCACTCATGTTCCCAGGCCACAGGGTTCCAGAATCAAACCGTTCTCATGTTCCCAGGCCACAGGGTTCCAGAATCCACCGATGTCATGTTAAAGGCCACAGGGTTCCAGAATCAAACCGTTCTCATGTTCCCGGGCCACAGGGTTCCAGAATCAAGCCTCAGTCATTTTGCCAGGCCAGAGTGTTCCACCATCAAACCTCAGTCATGATCCCAGGCCACATGTTTCCACAATGAAACCTCAGTCATTTTCCCAGGCCAAAGGTTTCCAAAATCAAACCTCAGTCATGTTCCCAGGACACATGGTTCCAGAATCAAACCTGAGTCATGTTCGCGGGCCACAGGTTTCAACCATCAAACCTCAGTCATGTTCCCAGGACACAGGGGTCCAGAATCAAACCTCAGTCATGTTCCCAGGGCACAGGCTTCCAGAAACACACCTCAGTCATGTTCCCAGGACACAAGTTTCCAGAATCAACCAGATATCATGCTTCCTGGCCACAGTCTTCCAGAATCAAACCTTAGTCATGTTGCCAAGCCACAGGTTTCCACCATCAAACCTCAGACATGTTCCCAGGCCACAGGGTTCTAGAATCCACCGATGTCATGTTCCCAGGCCACAGGGTTCGAGAATCAATCCTCAGTTATGTTTCCAGGCTACAGGGTTCTAGAATAAAACCTCAGTCATGTTCCCAATCCACAGGGTTCCAGAACCAAGGCTCAGTCAGGTTCCCGGGGCACAGTAGTCCACAATCTAAACAGATGTCACATGCCCAGTCCCCAGGGGTCCAGAATCCACCGGTATCATGTTCCCAGGCCACAGGGTTCCAGAATCAATCCTCAGTTATGTTCCCAGGCTACAGGGTTCCAGAATAAAACCTCAGTCATGTTCCCAGTCCACAGGGTTTCAGAACCAAGGCTCAGTCAGGTTCCCGGGGCACAGTATTCCACAATCTAAACAGATGTCATGTTCCCAGGCCACAGTTTTCCAGAATCACGCCTCAGTCATGTTCCCAGGCCACAGGGATCCAGAATCAAACGTCAGTCATGTTGCCAGGCCACAGGTTTCTGCCATCAAACCTCAGTCACGTTCCCGGGCCACAGGGTTCCAGAATCAAGCCTCAGTCATTTTGCCAGGCCAGAGTGTTCCACCATCAAACCTCAGTCATGATCCCAGGCCACATGTTTCCACAATGAAACCTCAGTCATTTTCCCAGGCCAAAGGTTTCCAGAATCAAACCTCAGTCATATTCCCAGGACACATGGTTCCAGAATCAAACCTGAGTCATGTTCGCAGGCCACAGGTTTCAACAATCAAACATCACTCATGTTCCCAGGACACAGGTGTCCAGAATCAAACCTCAGTCATGTACCCAGGGAACAGGCTTCCAGCAACAAACCTTTGTCATATTCCCAGGACACAGGGTTCCAGAATCAAACCTCAGTCTTGTTCCCAGGACAGAAGTTTCCAGAATCAACCCGATATCATGTTTCCTGGCCACAGTCTTCCAGTATCAAACCTCAGTCATGTTGCCAGGCCACAGGGTTCCACCATCAATCCTCACTCATGTTCCCAGGCCACAGGGTTCCAGAATCAAACCGTTCTCATGTTCCCAGGCCACAGGGTTCCAGAATCCACCGATGTCATGTTAAAGGCCACAGGGTTCCAGAATCAAACCGTTCTCATGTTCCCGGGCCACAGGGTTCCAGAATCAAGCCTCAGTCATTTTGCCAGGCCAGAGTGTTCCACCATCAAACCTCAGTCATGATCCCAGGCCACATGTTTCCACAATGAAACCTCAGTCATTTTCCCAGGCCAAAGGTTTCCAAAATCAAACCTCAGTCATGTTCCCAGGACACATGGTTCCAGAATCAAACCTGAGTCATGTTCGCGGGCCACAGGTTTCAACCATCAAACCTCAGTCATGTTCCCAGGACACAGGTGTCCAGAATCAAACCTCAGTCATGTTCCCAGGGCACAGGCTTCCAGAAACACACCTCAGTCATGTTCCCAGGACACAAGTTTCCAGAATCAACCAGATATCATGCTTCCTGGCCACAGTCTTCCAGAATCAAACCTTAGTCATGTTGCCAAGCCACAGGTTTCCACCATCAAACCTCAGACATGTTCCCAGGCCACAGGGTTCTAGAATCCACTGATGTCATGTTCCCAGGCCACAGGGTTCGAGAATCAATCCTCAGTTATGTTTCCAGGCTACAGGGTTCTAGAATAAAACCTCAGTCATGTTCCCAATCCACAGGGTTCCAGAACCAAGGCTCAGTCAGGTTCCCGGGGCACAGTAGTCCACAATCTAAACAGATGTCACATGCCCAGTCCCCAGGGTTCCAGAATCCACCGGTATCATGTTCCCAGGCCACAGGGTTCCAGAATCAATCCTCAGTTATGTTCCCAGGCTACAGGGTTCCAGAATAAAACCTCAGTCATGTTCCCAGTCCACAGGGTTTCAGAACCAAGGCTCAGTCAGGTTCCCGGGGCACAGTATTCCACAATCTAAACAGATGTCATGTTCCCAGGCCACAGTTTTCCAGAATCACGCCTCAGTCATGTTCCCAGGCCACAGGGATCCAGAATCAAACGTCAGTCATGTTGCCAGGCCACAGGTTTCTGCCATCAATCCTCAGTCACGTTCCCGGGCCACAGGGTTCCAGAATCAAGCCTCAGTCATTTTGCCAGGCCAGAGTGTTCCACCATCAAACCTCAGTCATGATCCCAGGCCACATGTTTCCACAATGAAACCTCAGTCATTTTCTCAGGCCAAAGGTTTCCAGAATCAAACCTCAGTCATATTCCCAGGACACATGGTTCCAGAATCAAACCTGAGTCATGTTCGCAGGCCACAGGTTTCAACAATCAAACATCACTCATGTTCCCAGGACACAGGTGTCCAGAATCAAACCTCAGTCATGTACCCAGGGAACAGGCTTCCAGCAACAAACCTTTGTCATATTCCCAGGACACAGGGTTCCAGAATCAAACCTCAGTCTTGTTCCCAGGACAGAAGTTTCCAGAATCAACCCGATATCATGTTTCCTGGCCACAGTCTTCCAGTATCAAACCTCAGTCATGTTGCCAGGCCACAGGGTTCCACCATCAATCCTCACTCATGTTCCCAGGCCACAGGGTTCCAGAATCAAACCGTTCTCATGTTCCCAGGCCACAGGGTTCCAGAATCCACCGATGTCATGTTAAAGGCCACAGGGTTCCAGAATCAAACCGTTCTCATGTTCCCGGGCCACAGGGTTCCAGAATCAAGCCTCAGTCATTTTGCCAGGCCAGAGTGTTCCACCATCAAACCTCAGTCATGATCCCAGGCCACATGTTTCCACAATGAAACCTCAGTCATTTTCCCAGGCCAAAGGTTTCCAAAATCAAACCTCAGTCATGTTCCCAGGACACATGGTTCCAGAATCAAACCTGAGTCATGTTCGCGGGCCACAGGTTTCAACCATCAAACCTCAGTCATGTTCCCAGGACACAGGGGTCCAGAATCAAACCTCAGTCATGTTCCCAGGGCACAGGCTTCCAGAAACACACCTCAGTCATGTTCCCAGGACACAAGTTTCCAGAATCAACCAGATATCATGCTTCCTGGCCACAGTCTTCCAGAATCAAACCTTAGTCATGTTGCCAAGCCACAGGTTTCCACCATCAAACCTCAGACATGTTCCCAGGCCACAGGGTTCTAGAATCCACCGATGTCATGTTCCCAGGCCACAGGGTTCGAGAATCAATCCTCAGTTATGTTTCCAGGCTACAGGGTTCTAGAATAAAACCTCAGTCATGTTCCCAATCCACAGGGTTCCAGAACCAAGGCTCAGTCAGGTTCCCGGGGCACAGTAGTCCACAATCTAAACAGATGTCACATGCCCAGTCCCCAGGGTTCCAGAATCCACCGGTATCATGTTCCCAGGCCACAGGGTTCCAGAATCAATCCTCAGTTATGTTCCCAGGCTACAGGGTTCCAGAATAAAACCTCAGTCATGTTCCCAGTCCACAGGGTTTCAGAACCAAGGCTCAGTCAGGTTCCCGGGGCACAGTATTCCACAATCTAAACAGATGTCATGTTCCCAGGCCACAGTTTTCCAGAATCACGCCTCAGTCATGTTCCCAGGCCACAGGGATCCAAAATAAAACGTCAGTCATGTTGCCAGGCCACAGGTTTCTGCCATCAAACCTCAGTCACGTTCCCGGGCCACAGGGTTCCAGAATCAAGCCTCAGTCATTTTGCCAGGCCAGAGTGTTCCACCATCAAACCTCAGTCATGATCCCAGGCCACATGTTTCCACAATGAAACCTCAGTCATTTTCCCAGGCCAAAGGTTTCCAAAATCAATCCTCAGTCATGTTCCCAGGACACATGGTTCCAGAATCAAACCTGAGTCATGTTCGCAGGCCACAGGTTTCAACAATCAAACATCACTCATGTTCCCAGGACACAGGTGTCCAGAATCAAACCTCAGTCATGTACCCAGGGAACAGGCTTCCAGCAACAAACCTTTGTCATATTCCCAGGACACAGGGTTCCAGAATCAAACCTCAGTCTTGTTCCCAGGACAGAAGTTTCCAGAATCAACCCGATATCATGTTTCCTGGCCACAGTCTTCCAGTATCAAACCTCAGTCATGTTGCCAGGCCACAGGGTTCCACCATCAATCCTCACTCATGTTCCCAGGCCACAGGGTTCCAGAATCAAACTGTTCTCATGTTCCCAGGCCACAGGGTTCCAGAATCCACCGATGTCATGTTAAAGGCCACAGGGTTCCAGAATCAAACCGTTCTCATGTTCCCGGGCCACAGGGTTCCAGAATCAAGCCTCAGTCATTTTGCCAGGCCAGAGTGTTCCACCATCAAACCTCAGTCATGATCCCAGGCCACATGTTTCCACAATGAAACCTCAGTCATTTTCCCAGGCCAAAGGTTTCCAAAATCAAACCTCAGTCATGTTCCCAGGACACATGGTTCCAGAATCAAACCTGAGTCATGTTCGCGGGCCACAGGTTTCAACCATCAAACCTCAGTCATGTTCCCAGGACACAGGGGTCCAGAAACAAACCTCAGTCATGTTCCCAGGGCACAGGCTTCCAGAAACAAACCTCAGTCATGTTCCCAGGACACAAGTTTCCAGAATCAACCAGATATCATGCTTCCTGGCCACAGTCTTCCAGAATCAAACCTTAGTCATGTTGCCAAGCCACAGGTTTCCACCATCAAACCTCAGACATGTTCCCAGGCCACAGGGTTCTAGAATCCACCGATGTCATGTTCCCAGGCCACAGGGTTCGAGAATCAATCCTCAGTTATGTTTCCAGGCTACAGGGTTCTAGAATAAAACCTCAGTCATGTTCCCAATCCACAGGGTTCCAGAACCAAGGCTCAGTCAGGTTCCCGGGGCACAGTAGTCCACAATCTAAACAGATGTCACATGCCCAGTCCCCAGGGGTCCAGAATCCACCGGTATCATGTTCCCAGGCCACAGGGTTCCAGAATCAATCCTCAGTTATGTTCCCAGGCTACAGGGTTCCAGAATAAAACCTCAGTCATGTTCCCAGTCCACAGGGTTTCAGAACCAAGGCTCAGTCAGGTTCCCGGGGCACAGTATTCCACAATCTAAACAGATGTCATGTTCCCAGGCCACAGTTTTCCAGAATCACGCCTCAGTCATGTTCCCAGGCCACAGGGATCCAGAATCAAACGTCAGTCATGTTGCCAGGCCACAGGTTTCTGCCATCAAACCTCAGTCACGTTCCCGGGCCACAGGGTTCCAGAATCAAGCCTCAGTCATTTTGCCAGGCCAGAGTGTTCCACAATCAAACCTCAGTCATGATCCCAGGCCACATGTTTCCACAATGAAACCTCAGTCATTTTCTCAGGCCAAAGGTTTCCAGAATCAAACCTCAGTCATATTCCCAGGACACATGGTTCCAGAATCAAACCTGAGTCATGTTCGCAGGCCACAGGTTTCAACAATCAAACATCACTCATGTTCCCAGGACACAGGTGTCCAGAATCAAACCTCAGTCATGTACCCAGGGAACAGGCTTCCAGCAACAAACCTTTGTCATATTCCCAGGACACAGGGTTCCAGAATCAAACCTCAGTCTTGTTCCCAGGACAGAAGTTTCCAGAATCAACCCGATATCATGTCTCCTGGCCACAGTCTTCCAGTATCAAACCTCAGTCATGTTGCCAGGCCACAGGGTTCCACCATCAATCCTCACTCATGTTCCCAGGCCACAGGGTTCCAGAATCAAACCATTCTCAGGTTCCCAGGCCACAGGGTTCCAGAATCCACCGATGTCATGTTAAAGGCCACAGGGTTCCAGAATCAAACCGTTCTCATGTTCCCGGGCCACAGGGTTCCAGAATCAAGCCTCAGTCATTTTGCCAGGCCAGAGTGTTCCACCATCAAACCTCAGTCATGATCCCAGGCCACATGTTTCCACAATGAAACCTCAGTCATTTTCCCAGGCCAAAGGTTTCCAAAATCAAACCTCAGTCATGTTCCCAGGACACATGGTTCCAGAATCAAACCTGAATCATGTTCGCGGGCCACAGGTTTCAACCATCAAACCTCAGTCATGTTCCCAGGACACAGGTGTCCAGAATCAAACCTCAGTCATGTTCCCAGGGCACAGGCTTCCAGAAACACACCTCAGTCATGTTCCCAGGACACAAGTTTCCAGAATCAACCAGATATCATGCTTCCTGGCCACAGTCTTCCAGAATCAAACCTTAGTCATGTTGCCAAGCCACAGGTTTCCACCATCAAACCTCAGACATGTTCCCAGGCCACAGGGTTCTAGAATCCACCGATGTCATGTTCCCAGGCCACAGGGTTCGAGAATCAATCCTCAGTTATGTTTCCAGGCTACAGGGTTCTAGAATAAAACCTCAGTCATGTTCCCAATCCACAGGGTTCCAGAACCAAGGCTCAGTCAGGTTCCCGGGGCACAGTAGTCCACAATCTAAACAGATGTCACATGCCCAGTCCCCAGGGGTCCAGAATCCACCGGTATCATGTTCCCAGGCCACAGGGTTCCAGAATCAATCCTCAGTTATGTTCCCAGGCTACAGGGTTCCAGAATAAAACCTCAGTCATGTTCCCAGTCCACAGGGTTTCAGAACCAAGGCTCAGTCAGGTTCCCGGGGCACAGTATTCCACAATCTAAACAGATGTCATGTTCCCAGGCCACAGTTTTCCAGAATCACGCCTCAGTCATGTTCCCAGGCCACAGGGATCCAGAATCAAACGTCAGTCATGTTGCCAGGCCACAGGTTTCTGCCATCAAACCTCAGTCACGTTCCCGGGCCACAGGGTTCCAGAATCAAGCCTCAGTCATTTTGCCAGGCCAGAGTGTTCCACCATCAAACCTCAGTCATGATCCCAGGCCACATGTTTCCACAATGAAACCTCAGTCATTTTCCCAGGCCAAAGGTTTCCAGAATCAAACCTCAGTCATATTCCCAGGACACATGGTTCCAGAATCAAACCTGAGTCATGTTCGCAGGCCACAGGTTTCAACAATCAAACATCACTCATGTTCCCAGGACACAGGTGTCCAGAATCAAACCTCAGTCATGTACCCAGGGAACAGGCTTCCAGCAACAAACCTTTGTCATATTCCCAGGACACAGGGTTCCAGAATCAAACCTCAGTCTTGTTCCCAGGACAGAAGTTTCCAGAATCAACCCGATATCATGTTTCCTGGCCACAGTCTTCCAGTATCAAACCTCAGTCATGTTGCCAGGCCACAGGGTTCCACCATCAATCCTCACTCATGTTCCCAGGCCACAGGGTTCCAGAATCAAACCGTTCTCATGTTCCCAGGCCACAGGGTTCCAGAATCCACCGATGTCATGTTAAAGGCCACAGGGTTCCAGAATCAAACCGTTCTCATGTTCCCGGGCCACAGGGTTCCAGAATCAAGCCTCAGTCATTTTGCCAGGCCAGAGTGTTCCACCATCAAACCTCAGTCATGATCCCAGGCCACATGTTTCCACAATGAAACCTCAGTCATTTTCCCAGGCCAAAGGTTTCCAAAATCAAACCTCAGTCATGTTCCCAGGACACATGGTTCCAGAATCAAACCTGAGTCATGTTCGCGGGCCACAGGTTTCAACCATCAAACCTCAGTCATGTTCCCAGGACACAGGTGTCCAGAATCAAACCTCAGTCATGTTCCCAGGGCACAGGCTTCCAGAAACACACCTCAGTCATGTTCCCAGGACACAAGTTTCCAGAATCAACCAGATATCATGCTTCCTGGCCACAGTCTTCCAGAATCAAACCTTAGTCATGTTGCCAAGCCACAGGTTTCCACCATCAAACCTCAGACATGTTCCCAGGCCACAGGGTTCTAGAATCCACTGATGTCATGTTCCCAGGCCACAGGGTTCGAGAATCAATCCTCAGTTATGTTTCCAGGCTACAGGGTTCTAGAATAAAACCTCAGTCATGTTCCCAATCCACAGGGTTCCAGAACCAAGGCTCAGTCAGCTTCCCGGGGCACAGTAGTCCACAATCTAAACAGATGTCACATGCCCAGTCCCCAGGGTTCCAGAATCCACCGGTATCATGTTCCCAGGCCACAGGGTTCCAGAATCAATCCTCAGTTATGTTCCCAGGCTACAGGGTTCCAGAATAAAACCTCAGTCATGTTCCCAGTCCACAGGGTTTCAGAACCAAGGCTCAGTCAGGTTCCCGGGGCACAGTATTCCACAATCTAAACAGATGTCATGTTCCCAGGCCACAGTTTTCCAGAATCACGCCTCAGTCATGTTCCCAGGCCACAGGGATCCAGAATCAAACGTCAGTCATGTTGCCAGGCCACAGGTTTCTGCCATCAAACCTCAGTCACGTTCCCGGGCCACAGGGTTCCAGAATCAAGCCTCAGTCATTTTGCCAGGCCAGAGTGTTCCACCATCAAACCTCAGTCATGATCCCAGGCCACATGTTTCCACAATGAAACCTCAGTCATTTTCTCAGGCCAAAGGTTTCCAGAATCAAACCTCAGTCATATTCCCAGGACACATGGTTCCAGAATCAAACCTGAGTCATGTTCGCAGGCCACAGGTTTCAACAATCAAACATCACTCATGTTCCCAGGACACAGGTGTCCAGAATCAAACCTCAGTCATGTACCCAGGGAACAGGCTTCCAGCAACAAACCTTTGTCATATTCCCAGGACACAGGGTTCCAGAATCAAACCTCAGTCTTGTTCCCAGGACAGAAGTTTCCAGAATCAACCCGATATCATGTCTCCTGGCCACAGTCTTCCAGTATCAAACCTCAGTCATGTTGCCAGGCCACAGGGTTCCACCATCAATCCTCACTCATGTTCCCAGGCCACAGGGTTCCAGAATCAAACCATTCTCAGGTACCCAGGCCACAGGGTTCCAGAATCCACCGATGTCATGTTAAAGGCCACAGGGTTCCAGAATCAAACCGTTCTCATGTTCCCGGGCCACAGGGTTCCAGAATCAAGCCTCAGTCATTTTGCCAGGCCAGAGTGTTCCACCATCAAACCTCAGTCATGATCCCAGGCCACATGTTTCCACAATGAAACCTCAGTCATTTTCCCAGGCCAAAGGTTTCCAAAATCAAACCTCAGTCATGTTCCCAGGACACATGGTTCCAGAATCAAACCTGAGTCATGTTCGCGGGCCACAGGTTTCAACCATCAAACCTCAGTCATGTTCCCAGGACACAGGTGTCCAGAATCAAACCTCAGTCATGTTCCCAGGGCACAGGCTTCCAGAAACACACCTCAGTCATGTTCCCAGGACACAAGTTTCCAGAATCAACCAGATATCATGCTTCCTGGCCACAGTCTTCCAGAATCAAACCTTAGTCATGTTGCCAAGCCACAGGTTTCCACCATCAAACCTCAGACATGTTCCCAGGCCACAGGGTTCTAGAATCCACCGATGTCATGTTCCCAGGCCACAGGGTTCGAGAATCAATCCTCAGTTATGTTTCCAGGCTACAGGGTTCTAGAATAAAACCTCAGTCATGTTCCCAATCCACAGGGTTCCAGAACCAAGGCTCAGTCAGGTTCCCGGGGCACAGTATTCCACAATCTAAACAGATGTCACATGCCCAGTGCCCAGGGGTCCAGAATCCACCGGTATCATGTTCCCAGGCCACAGGGTTCCAGAATCAATCCTCAGTTATGTTCCCAGGCTACAGGGTTCCAGAATAAAACCTCAGTCATGTTCCCAGTCCACAGGGTTTCAGAACCAAGGCTCAGTCAGGTTCCCGGGGCACAGTATTCCACAATCTAAACAGATGTCATGTTCCCAGGCCACAGTTTTCCAGAATCACGCCTCAGTCATGTTCCCAGGCCACAGGGATCCAGAATCAAACGTCAGTCATGTTGCCAGGACACAGGTTTCTGCCATCAAACCTCAGTCACGTTCCCGGGCCACAGGGTTCCAGAATCAAGCCTCAGTCATTTTGCCAGGCCAGAGTGTTCCACCATCAAACCTCAGTCATGATCCCAGGCCACATGTTTCCACAATGAAACCTCAGTCATTTTCTCAGGCCAAAGGTTTCCAGAATCAAACCTCAGTCATATTCCCAGGACACATGGTTCCAGAATCAAACCTGAGTCATGTTCGCAGGCCACAGGTTTCAACAATCAAACATCACTCATGTTCCCAGGACACAGGTGTCCAGAATCAAACCTCAGTCATGTACCCAGGGAACAGGCTTCCAGCAACAAACCTTTGTCATATTCCCAGGACACAGGGTTCCAGAATCAAACCTCAGTCTTGTTCCCAGGACAGAAGTTTCCAGAATCAACCCGATATCATGTTTCCTGGCCACAGTCTTCCAGTATCAAACCTCAGTCATGTTGCCAGGCCACAGGGTTCCACCATCAATCCTCACTCATGTTCCCAGGCCACAGGGTTCCAGAATCAAACCGTTCTCATGTTCCCAGGCCACAGGGTTCCAGAATCCACCGATGTCATGTTAAAGGCCACAGGGTTCCAGAATCAAACCGTTCTCATGTTCCCGGGCCACAGGGTTCCAGAATCAAGCCTCAGTCATTTTGCCAGGCCAGAGTGTTCCACCATCAAACCTCAGTCATGATCCCAGGCCACATGTTTCCACAATGAAACCTCAGTCATTTTCCCAGGCCAAAGGTTTCCAAAATCAAACCTCAGTCATGTTCCCAGGACACATGGTTCCAGAATCAAACCTGAGTCATGTTCGCGGGCCACAGGTTTCAACCATCAAACCTCAGTCATGTTCCCAGGACACAGGGGTCCAGAATCAAACCTCAGTCATGTTCCCAGGGCACAGGCTTCCAGAAACACACCTCAGTCATGTTCCCAGGACACAAGTTTCCAGAATCAACCAGATATCATGCTTCCTGGCCACAGTCTTCCAGAATCAAACCTTAGTCATGTTGCCAAGCCACAGGTTTCCACCATCAAACCTCAGACATGTTCCCAGGCCACAGGGTTCTAGAATCCACCGATGTCATGTTCCCAGGCCACAGGGTTCGAGAATCAATCCTCAGTTATGTTTCCAGGCTACAGGGTTCTAGAATAAAACCTCAGTCATGTTCCCAATCCACAGGGTTCCAGAACCAAGGCTCAGTCAGGTTCCCGGGGCACAGTAGTCCACAATCTAAACAGATGTCACATGCCCAGTCCCCAGGGGCCCAGAATCCACCGGTATCATGTTCCCAGGCCACAGGGTTCCAGAATCAATCCTCAGTTATGTTCCCAGGCTACAGGGTTCCAGAATAAAACCTCAGTCATGTTCCCAGTCCACAGGGTTTCAGAACCAAGGCTCAGTCAGGTTCCCGGGGCACAGTATTCCACAATCTAAACAGATGTCATGTTCCCAGGCCACAGTTTTCCAGAATCACGCCTCAGTCATGTTCCCAGGCCACAGGGATCCAGAATCAAACGTCAGTCATGTTGCCAGGCCACAGGTTTCTGCCATCAAACCTCAGTCACGTTCCCTGGCCACAGGGTTCCAGAATCATGCCTCAGTCATTTTGCCAGGCCAGAGTGTTCCACCATCAAACCTCAGTCATGATCCCAGGCCACATGTTTCCACAATGAAACCTCAGTCATTTTCCCAGGCCAAAGGTTTCCAGAATCAAACCTCAGTCATATTCCCAGGACACATGGTTCCAGAATCAAACCTGAGTCATGTTCGCAGGCCACAGGTTTCAACAATCAAACATCACTCATGTTCCCAGGACACAGGTGTCCAGAATCAAACCTCAGTCATGTACCCAGGGAACAGGCTTCCAGCAACAAACCTTTGTCATATTCCCAGGACACAGGGTTCCAGAATCAAACCTCAGTCTTGTTCCCAGGACAGAAGTTTCCAGAATCAACCCGATATCATGTTTCCTGGCCACAGTCTTCCAGTATCAAACCTCAGTCATGTTGCCAGGCCACAGGGTTCCACCATCAATCCTCACTCATGTTCCCAGGCCACAGGGTTCCAGAATCAAACCGTTCTCATGTTCCCAGGCCACAGGGTTCCAGAATCCACCGATGTCATGTTAAAGGCCACAGGGTTCCAGAATCAAACCGTTCTCATGTTCCCGGGCCACAGGGTTCCAGAATCAAGCCTCAGTCATTTTGCCAGGCCAGAGTGTTCCACCATCAAACCTCAGTCATGATCCCAGGACACATGTTTCCACAATGAAACCTCAGTCATTTTCCCAGGCCAAAGGTTTCCAAAATCAAACCTCAGTCATGTTCCCAGGACACATGGTTCCAGAATCAAACCTGAGTCATGTTCGCGGGCCACAGGTTTCAACCATCAAACCTCAGTCATGTTCCCAGGACACAGGTGTCCAGAATCAAACCTCAGTCATGTTCCCAGGGCACAGGCTTCCAGAAACACACCTCAGTCATGTTCCCAGGACACAAGTTTCCAGAATCAACCAGATATCATGCTTCCTGGCCACAGTCTTCCAGAATCAAACCTTAGTCATGTTGCCAAGCCACAGGTTTCCACCATCAAACCTCAGACATTTTCCCAGGCCACAGGGTTCTAGAATCCACTGATGTCATGTTCCCAGGCCACAGGGTTCGAGAATCAATCCTCAGTTATGTTTCCAGGCTACAGGGTTCTAGAATAAAACCTCAGTCATGTTCCCAATCCACAGGGTTCCAGAACCAAGGCTCAGTCAGGTTCCCGGGGCACAGTAGTCCACAATCTAAACAGATGTCACATGCCCAGTCCCCAGGGTTCCAGAATCCACCGGTATCATGTTCCCAGGCCACAGGGTTCCAGAATCAATCCTCAGTTATGTTCCCAGGCTACAGGGTTCCAGAATAAAACCTCAGTCATGTTCCCAGTCCACAGGGTTTCAGAACCAAGGCTCAGTCAGGTTCCCGGGGCACAGTATTCCACAATCTAAACAGATGTCATGTTCCCAGGCCACAGTTTTCCAGAATCACGCCTCAGTCATGTTCCCAGGCCACAGGGATCCAGAATCAAACGTCAGTCATGTTGCCAGGCCACAGGTTTCTGCCATCAAACCTCAGTCACGTTCCCGGGCCACAGGGTTCCAGAATCAAGCCTCAGTCATTTTGCCAGGCCAGAGTGTTCCACCATCAAACCTCAGTCATGATCCCAGGCCACATGTTTCCACAATGAAACCTCAGTCATTTTCTCAGGCCAAAGGTTTCCAGAATCAAACCTCAGTCATATTCCCAGGACACATGGTTCCAGAATCAAACCTGAGTCATGTTCGCAGGCCACAGGTTTCAACAATCAAACATCACTCATGTTCCCAGGACACAGGTGTCCAGAATCAAACCTCAGTCATGTACCCAGGGAACAGGCTTCCAGCAACAAACCTTTGTCATATTCCCAGGACACAGGGTTCCAGAATCAAACCTCAGTCTTGTTCCCAGGACAGAAGTTTCCAGAATCAACCCGATATCATGTTTCCTGGCCACAGTCTTCCAGTATCAAACCTCAGTCATGTTGCCAGGCCACAGGGTTCCACCATCAATCCTCACTCATGTTCCCAGGCCACAGGGTTCCAGAATCAAACCGTTCTCATGTTCCCAGGCCACAGGGTTCCAGAATCCACCGATGTCATGTTAAAGGCCACAGGGTTCCAGAATCAAACCGTTCTCATGTTCCCGGGCCACAGGGTTCCAGAATCAAGCCTCAGTCATTTTGCCAGGCCAGAGTGTTCCACCATCAAACCTCAGTCATGATCCCAGGCCACATGTTTCCACAATGAAACCTCAGTCATTTTCCCAGGCCAAAGGTTTCCAAAATCAAACCTCAGTCATGTTCCCAGGACACATGGTTCCAGAATCAAACCTGAGTCATGTTCGCGGGCCACAGGTTTCAACCATCAAACCTCAGTCATGTTCCCAAGACACAGGGGTCCAGAAACAAACCTCAGTCATGTTCCCAGGGCACAGGCTTCCAGAAACAAACCTCAGTCATGTTCCCAGGACACAAGTTTCCAGAATCAACCAGATATCATGCTTCCCGGCCACAGTCTTCCAGAATCAAACCTTAGTCATGTTGCCAAGCCACAGGTTTCCACCATCAAACCTCAGACATGTTCCCAGGCCACAGGGTTCTAGAATCCACCGATGTCATGTTCCCAGGCCACAGGGTTCGAGAATCAATCCTCAGTTATGTTTCCAGGCTACAGGGTTCTAGAATAAAACCTCAGTCATGTTCCCAATCCACAGGGTTCCAGAACTAAGGCTCAGTCAGGTTCCCGGGGCACAGTAGTCCACAATCTAAACAGATGTCACATGCCCAGTCCCCAGGGTTCCAGAATCCACCGGTATCATGTTCCCAGGCCACAGGGTTCCAGAATCAATCCTCAGTTATGTTCCCAGGCTACAGGGTTCCAGAATAAAACCTCAGTCATGTTCCCAGTCCACAGGGTTTCAGAACCAAGGCTCAGTCAGGTTCCCGGGGCACAGTATTCCACAATCTAAACAGATGTCATGTTCCCAGGCCACAGTTTTCCAGAATCACGCCTCAGTCATGTTCCCAGGCCACAGGGATCCAGAATCAAACGTCAGTCATGTTGCCAGGCCACAGGTTTCTGCCATCAAACCTCAGTCACGTTCCCGGGCCACAGGGTTCCAGAATCAAGCCTCAGTCATTTTGCCAGGCCAGAGTGTTCCACCATCAAACCTCAGTCATGATCCCAGGCCACATGTTTCCACAATGAAACCTCAGTCATTTTCTCAGTCCAAAGGTTTCCAGAATCAAACCTCAGTCATGTACCCAGGGAACAGGCTTCCAGCAACAAACCTTTGTCATATTCCCAGGACACAGGGTTCCAGAATCAAACCTCAGTCTTGTTCCCAGGACAGAAGTTCCAGAATCAACCCGATATCATGTTTCCTGGCCACAGTCTTCCAGTATCAAACCTCAGTCATGTTGCCAGGCCACAGGGTTCCACCATCAATCCTCACTCATGTTCCCAGGCCACAGGGTTCCAGAATCAAACCGTTCTCATGTTCCCAGGCCACAGGGTTCCAGAATCCACCGATGTCATGTTAAAGGCCACAGGGTTCCAGAATCAAACCGTTCTCATGTTCCCGGGCCACAGGGTTCCAGAATCAAGCCTCAGTCATTTTGCCAGGCCAGAGTGTTCCACCATCAAACCTCAGTCATGATCCCAGGCCACATGTTTCCACAATGAAACCTCAGTCATTTTCCCAGGCCAAAGGTTTCCAAAATCAAACCTCAGTCATATTCCCAGGACACATGGTTCCAGAATCAAACCTGAGTCATGTTCGCAGGCCACAGGTTTCAACAATCAAACATCACTCATGTTCCCAGGACACAGGTGTCCAGAATCAAACCTCAGTCATGTACCCAGGGAACAGGCTTCCAGCAACAAACCTTTGTCATATTCCCAGGACACAGGGTTCCAGAATCAAACCTCAGTCTTGTTCCCAGGACAGAAGTTTCTAGAATCAACCCGATATCATGTTTCCTGGCCACAGTCTTCCAGTATCAAACCTCAGTCATGTTGCCAGGCCACAGGGTTCCACCATCAATCCTCACTCATGTTCCCAGGCCACAGGGTTCCAGAATCAAACCGTTCTCATGTTCCCAGGCCACAGGGTTCCAGAATCCACCGATGTCATGTTAAAGGCCACAGGGTTCCAGAATCAAACCGTTCTCATGTTCCCGGGCCACAGGGTTCCAGAATCAAGCCTCAGTCATTTTGCCAGGCCAGAGTGTTCCACCATCAAACCTCAGTCATGATCCCAGGCCACATGTTTCCACAATGAAACCTCAGTCATTTTCCCAGGCCAAAGGTTTCCAAAATTAAACCTCAGTCATGTTCCCAGGACACATGGTTCCAGAATCAAACCTGAGTCATGTTCGCGGGCCACAGGTTTCAACCATCAAACCTCAGTCATGTTCCCAGGACACAGGTGTCCAGAATCAAACCTCAGTCATGTTCCCAGGGCACAGGCTTCCAGAAACACACCTCAGTCATGTTCCCAGGACACAAGTTTCCAGAATCAACCAGATATCATGCTTCCTGGCCACAGTCTTCCAGAATCAAACCTTAGTCATGTTGCCAAGCCACAGGTTTCCACCATCAAACCTCAGACATGTTCCCAGGCCACAGGGTTCTAGAATCCACCGATGTCATGTTCCCAGGCCACAGGGTTCGAGAATCAATCCTCAGTTATGTTTCCAGGCTACAGGGTTCTAGAATAAAACCTCAGTCATGTTCCCAATCCACAGGGTTCCAGAACCAAGGCTCAGTCAGGTTCCCGGGGCACAGTATTCCACAATCTAAACAGATGTCACATGCCCAGTCCCCAGGGTTCCAGAATCCACCGGTATCATGTTCCCAGGACACAGGGTTCCAGAATCAATCCTCAGTTATGTTCCCAGGCTACAGGGTTCCAGAATAAAACCTCAGTCATGTTCCCAGTCCACAGGGTTTCAGAACCAAGGCTCAGTCAGGTTCCCGGGGCACAGTATTCCACAATCTAAACAGATGTCATGTTCCCAGGCCACAGTTTTCCAGAATCACGCCTCAGTCATGTTCCCAGGCCACAGGGATCCAGAATCAAACGTCAGTCATGTTGCCAGGCCACAGGTTTCTGCCATCAAACCTCAGTCACGTTCCCGGGCCACAGGGTTCCAGAATCAAGCCTCAGTCATTTTGCCAGGCCAGAGTGTTCCACCATCAAACCTCAGTCATGATCCCAGGCCACATGTTTCCACAATGAAACCTCAGTCATTTTCTCAGGCCAAAGGTTTCCAGAATCAAACCTCAGTCATATTCCCAGGACACATGGTTCCAGAATCAAACCTGAGTCATGTTCGCAGGCCACAGGTTTCAACAATCAAACATCACTCATGTTCCCAGGACACAGGTGTCCAGAATCAAACCTCAGTCATGTACCCAGGGAACAGGCTTCCAGCAACAAACCTTTGTCATATTCCCAGGACACAGGGTTCCAGAATCAAACCTCAGTCTTGTTCCCAGGAAAGAAGTTTCCAGAATCAACCCGATATCATGTTTCCTGGCCACAGTCTTCCAGTATCAAACCTCAGTCATGTTGCCAGGCCACAGGGTTCCACCATCAATCCTCACTCATGTTCCCAGGCCACAGGGTTCCAGAATCAAACCGTTCTCATGTTCCCAGGCCACAGGGTTCCAGAATCCACCGATGTCATGTTAAAGGCCACAGGGTTCCAGAATCAAACCGTTCTCATGTTCCCGGGCCACAGGGTTCCAGAATCAAGCCTCAGTCATTTTGCCAGGCCAGAGTGTTCCACCATCAAACCTCAGTCATGATCCCAGGCCACATGTTTCCACAATGAAACCTCAGTCATTTTCCCAGGCCAAAGGTTTCCAAAATCAAACCTCAGTCATGTTCCCAGGACACATGGTTCCAGAATCAAACCTGAGTCATGTTCGCGGGCCACAGGTTTCAACCATCAAACCTCAGTCATGTTCCCAGGACACAGGTGTCCAGAATCAAACCTCAGTCATGTTCCCAGGGCACAGGCTTCCAGAAACACACCTCAGTCATGTTCCCAGGACACAAGTTTCCAGAATCAACCAGATATCATACTTCCTGGCCACAGTCTTCCAGAATCAAACCTTAGTCATGTTGCCAAGCCACAGGTTTCCACCATCAAACCTCAGACATGTTCCCAGGCCACAGGGTTCTAGAATCCACTGATGTCATGTTCCCAGGCCACAGGGTTCGAGAATCAATCCTCAGTTATGTTTCCAGGCTACAGGGTTCTAGAATAAAACCTCAGTCATGTTCCCAATCCACAGGGTTCCAGAACCAAGGCTCAGTCAGGTTCCCGGGGCACAGTAGTCCACAATCTAAACAGATGTCACATGCCCAGTCCCCAGGGTTCCAGAATCCACCGGTATCATGTTCCCAGGCCACAGGGTTCCAGAATCAATCCTCAGTTATGTTCCCAGGCTACAGGGTTCCAGAATAAAACCTCAGTCATGTTCCCAGTCCACAGGGTTTCAGAACCAAGGCTCAGTCAGGTTCCCGGGGCACAGTATTCCACAATCTAAACAGATGTCATGTTCCCAGGCCACAGTTTTCCAGAATCACGCCTCAGTCATGTTCCCAGGCCACAGGGATCCAGAATCAAACGTCAGTCATGTTGCCAGGCCACAGGTTTCTGCCATCAAACCTCAGTCACGTTCCCGGGCCACAGGGTTCCAGAATCAAGCCTCAGTCATTTTGCCAGGCCAGAGTGTTCCACCATCAAACCTCAGTCATGATCCCAGGCCACATGTTTCCACAATGAAACCTCAGTCATTTTCTCAGGCCAAAGGTTTCCAGAATCAAACCTCAGTCATATTCCCAGGACACATGGTTCCAGAATCAAACCTGAGTCATGTTCGCAGGCCACAGGTTTCAACAATCAAACATCACTCATGTTCCCAGGACACAGGTGTCCAGAATCAAACCTCAGTCATGTACCCAGGGAACAGGCTTCCAGCAACAAACCTTTGTCATATTCCCAGGACACAGGGTTCCAGAATCAAACCTCAGTCTTGTTCCCAGGACAGAAGTTTCCAGAATCAACCCGATATCATGTTTCCTGGCCACAGTCTTCCAGTATCAAACCTCAGTCATGTTGCCAGGCCACAGGGTTCCACCATCAATCCTCACTCATGTTCCCAGGCCACAGGGTTCCAGAATCAAACCGTTCTCATGTTCCCATGCCACAGGGTTCCAGAATCCACCGATGTCATGTTAAAGGCCACAGGGTTCCAGAATCAAACCGTTCTCATGTTCCCGGGCCACAGGGTTCCAGAATCAAGCCTCAGTCATTTTGCCAGGCCAGAGTGTTCCACCATCAAACCTCAGTCATGATCCCAGGCCACATGTTTCCACAATGAAACCTCAGTCATTTTCCCAGGCCAAAGGTTTCCAAAATCAAACCTCAGTCATGTTCCCAGGACACATGGTTCCAGAATCAAACCTGAGTCATGTTCGCGGGCCACAGGTTTCAACCATCAAACCTCAGTCATGTTCCCAGGACACAGGGGTCCAGAATCAAACCTCAGTCATGTTCCCAGGGCACAGGCTTCCAGAAACAAACCTCAGTCATGTTCCCAGGACACAAGTTTCCAGAATCAACCAGATATCATGCTTCCCGGCCACAGTCTTCCAGAATCAAACCTTAGTCATGTTGCCAAGCCACAGGTTTCCACCATCAAACCTCAGACATGTTCCCAGGCCACAGGGTTCTAGAATCCACCGATGTCATGTTCCCAGGCCACAGGGTTCGAGAATCAATCCTCAGTTATGTTTCCAGGCTACAGGGTTCTAGAATAAAACCTCAGTCATGTTCCCAATCCACAGGGTTCCAGAACTAAGGATCAGTCAGGTTCCCGGGGCACAGTAGTCCACAATCTAAACAGATGTCACATGCCCAGTCCCCAGGTTTCCAGAATCCACCGGTATCATGTTCCCAGGCCACAGGGTTCCAGAATCAATCCTCAGTTATGTTCCCAGGCTACAGGGTTCCAGAATAAAACCTCAGTCATGTTCCCAGTCCACAGGGTTTCAGAACCAAGGCTCAGTCAGGTTCCCGGGGCACAGTATTCCACAATCTAAACAGATGTCATGTTCCCAGGCCACAGTTTTCCAGAATCACGCCTCAGTCATGTTCCCAGGCCACAGGGATCCAGAATCAAACGTCAGTCATGTTGCCAGGCCACAGGTTTCTGCCATCAAACCTCAGTCACGTTCCCGGGCCACAGGGTTCCAGAATCAAGCCTCAGTCATTTTGCCAGGCCAGAGTGTTCCACCATCAAACCTCAGTCATGATCCCAGGCCACATGTTTCCACAATGAAACCTCAGTCATTTTCTCAGGCCAAAGGTTTCCAGAATCAAACCTCAGTCATGTACCCAGGGAACAGGCTTCCAGCAACAAACCTTTGTCATATTCCCAGGACACAGGGTTCCAGAATCAAACCTCAGTCTTGTTCCCAGGACAGAAGTTCCAGAATCAACCCGATATCATGTTTCCTGGCCACAGTCTTCCAGTATCAAACCTCAGTCATGTTGCCAGGCCACAGGGTTCCACCATCAATCCTCACTCATGTTCCCAGGCCACAGGGTTCCAGAATCAAACCGTTCTCATGTTCCCAGGCCACAGGGTTCCATAATCCACCGATGTCATGTTAAAGGCCACAGGGTTCCAGAATCAAACCGTTCTCATGTTCCCGGGCCACAGGGTTCCAGAATCAAGCCTCAGTCATTTTGCCAGGCCAGAGTGTTCCACCATCAAACCTCAGTCATGATCCCAGGCCACATGTTTCCACAATGAAACCTCAGTCATTTTCCCAGGCCAAAGGTTTCCAAAATCAAACCTCAGTCATATTCCCAGGACACATGGTTCCAGAATCAAACCTGAGTCATGTTCGCAGGCCACAGGTTTCAACAATCAAACATCACTCATGTTCCCAGGACACAGGTGTCCAGAATCAAACCTCAGTCATGTACCCAGGGAACAGGCTTCCAGCAACAAACCTTTGTCATATTCCCAGGACACAGGGTTCCAGAATCAAACCTCAGTCTTGTTCCCAGGACAGAAGTTTCCAGAATCAACCCGATATCATGTTTCCTGGCCACAGTCTTCCAGTATCAAACCTCAGTCATGTTGCCAGGCCACAGGGTTCCACCATCAATCCTCACTCATGTTCCCAGGCCACAGGGTTCCAGAATCAAACCGTTCTCATGTTCCCAGGCCACAGGGTTCCAGAATCCACCGATGTCATGTTAAAGGCCACAGGGTTCCAGAATCAAACCGTTCTCATGTTCCCGGGCCACAGGGTTCCAGAATCAAGCCTCAGTCATTTTGCCAGGCCAGAGTGTTCCACCATCAAACCTCAGTCATGATCCCAGGCCACATGTTTCCACAATGAAACCTCAGTCATTTTCCCAGGCCAAAGGTTTCCAAAATTAAACCTCAGTCATGTTCCCAGGACACATGGTTCCAGAATCAAACCTGAGTCATGTTCGCGGGCCACAGGTTTCAACCATCAAACCTCAGTCATGTTCCCAGGACACAGGGGTCCAGAATCAAACCTCAGTCATGTTCCCAGGGCACAGGCTTCCAGAAACACACCTCAGTCATGTTCCCAGGACACAAGTTTCCAGAATCAACCAGATATCATGCTTCCTGGCCACAGTCTTCCAGAATCAAACCTTAGTCATGTTGCCAAGCCACAGGTTTCCACCATCAAACCTCAGACATGTTCCCAGGCCACAGGGTTCTAGAATCCACCGATGTCATGTTCCCAGGCCACAGGGTTCGAGAATCAATCCTCAGTTATGTTTCCAGGCTACAGGGTTCTAGAATAAAACCTCAGTCATGTTCCCAATCCACAGGGTTCCAGAACCAAGGCTCAGTCAGGTTCCCGGGGCACAGTATTCCACAATCTAAACAGATGTCACATGCCCAGTCCCCAGGGTTCCAGAATCCACCGGTATCATGTTCCCAGGCCACAGGGTTCCAGAATCAATCCTCAGTTATGTTCCCAGGCTACAGGGTTCCAGAATAAAACCTCAGTCATGTTCCCAGTCCACAGGGTTTCAGAACCAAGGCTCAGTCAGGTTCCCGGGGCACAGTATTCCACAATCTAAACAGATGTCATGTTCCCAGGCCACAGTTTTCCAGAATCACGCCTCAGTCATGTTCCCAGGCCACAGGGATCCAGAATCAAACGTCAGTCATGTTGCCAGGCCACAGGTTTCTGCCATCAAACCTCAGTCACGTTCCCGGGCCACAGGGTTCCAGAATCAAGCCTCAGTCATTTTGCCAGGCCAGAGTGTTCCACCATCAAACCTCAGTCATGATCCCAGGCCACATGTTTCCACAATGAAACCTCAGTCATTTTCTCAGGCCAAAGGTTTCCAGAATCAAACCTCAGTCATATTCCCAGGACACATGCTTCCAGAATCAAACCTGAGTCATGTTCGCAGGCCACAGGTTTCAACAATCAAACATCACTCATGTTCCCAGGACACAGGTGTCCAGAATCAAATCTCAGTCATGTACCCAGGGAACAGGCTTCCAGCAACAAACCTTTGTCATATTCCCAGGACACAGGGTTCCAGAATCAAACCTCAGTCTTGTTCCCAGGACAGAAGTTTCCAGAATCAACCCGATATCATGTTTCCTGGCCACAGTCTTCCAGTATCAAACCTCAGTCATGTTGCCAGGCCACAGGGTTCCACCATCAATCCTCACTCATGTTCCCAGGCCACAGGGTTCCAGAATCAAACCGTTCTCATGTTCCCAGGCCACAGGGTTCCAGAATCCACCGATGTCATGTTAAAGGCCACAGGGTTCCAGAATCAAACCGTTCTCATGTTCCCGGGCCACAGGGTTCCAGAATCAAGCCTCAGTCATTTTGCCAGGCCAGAGTGTTCCACCATCAAACCTCAGTCATGATCCCAGGCCACATGTTTCCACAATGAAACCTCAGTCATTTTCCCAGGCCAAAGGTTTCCAAAATCAAACCTCAGTCATATTCCCAGGACACATGGTTCCAGAATCAAACCTGAGTCATGTTCGCGGGCCACAGGTTTCAACCATCAAACCTCAGTCATGTTCCCAGGACACAGGGGTCCAGAATCAAACCTCAGTCATGTTCCCAGGGCACAGGCTTCCAGAAACAAACCTCAGTCATGTTCCCAGGACACAAGTTTCCAGAATCAACCAGATATCATGCTTCCTGGCCACAGTCTTCCAGAATCAAACCTTAGTCATGTTGCCAAGCCACAGGTTTCCATCATCAAACCTCAGACATGTTCCCAGGCCACAGGGTTCTAGAATCCACCGATGTCATGTTCCCAGGCCACAGGGTTCGAGAATCAATCCTCAGTTATGTTTCCAGGCTACAGGGTTCTAGAATAAAACCTCAGTCATGTTCCCAATCCACAGGGTTCCAGAACCAAGGCTCAGTCAGGTTCCCGGGGCACAGTAGTCCACAATCTAAACAGATGTCACATGCCCAGTCCCCAGGGGTCCAGAATCCACCGGTATCATGTTCCCAGGCCACAGGGTTCCAGAATCAATCCTCAGTTATGTTCCCAGGCTACAGGGTTCCAGAATAAAACCTCAGTCATGTTCCCAGTCCACAGGGTTTCAGAACCAAGGCTCAGTCAGGTTCCCGGGGCACAGTATTCCACAATCTAAACAGATGTCATGTTCCCAGGCCACAGTTTTCCAGAATCACGCCTCAGTCATGTTCCCAGGCCACAGGGATCCAGAATCAAACGTCAGTCATGTTGCCAGGCCACAGGTTTCTGCCATCAAACCTCAGTCACGTTCCCGGGCCACAGGGTTCCAGAATCAAGCCTCAGTCATTTTGCCAGGCCAGAGTGTTCCACCATCAAACCTCAGTCATGATCCCAGGCCACATGTTTCCACAATGAAACCTCAGTCATTTTCTCAGGCCAAAGGTTTCCAGAATCAAACCTCAGTCATATTCCCAGGACACATGGTTCCAGAATCAAACCTGAGTCATGTTCGCAGGCCACAGGTTTCAACAATCAAACATCACTCATGTTCCCAGGACACAGGTGTCCAGAATCAAACCTCAGTCATGTACCCAGGGAACAGGCTTCCAGCAACAAACCTTTGTCATATTCCCAGGACACAGGGTTCCAGAATCAAACCTCAGTCTTGTTCCCAGGACAGAAGTTTCCAGAATCAACCCGATATCATGTTTCCTGGCCACAGTCTTCCAGTATCAAACCTCAGTCATGTTGCCTGGCCACAGGGTTCCACCATCAATCCTCACTCATGTTCCCAGGCCACAGGGTTCCAGAATCAATCCGTTCTCATGTTCCCAGGCCACAGGGTTCCAGAATCCACCGATGTCATGTTAAAGGCCACAGGGTTCCAGAATCAAACCGTTCTCATGTTCCCGGGCCACAGGGTTCCAGAATCAAGCCTCAGTCATTTTGCCAGGCCAGAGTGTTCCACCATCAAACCTCAGTCATGATCCCAGGCCACATGTTTCCACAATGAAACCTCAGTCATTTTCCCAGGCCAAAGGTTTCCAAAATCAAACCTCAGTCATGTTCCCAGGACACATGGTTCCAGAATCAAACCTGAGTCATGTTCGCGGGCCACAGGTTTCAACCATCAAACCTCAGTCATGTTCCCAGGACACAGGGGTCCAGAATCAAACCTCAGTCATGTTCCCAGGGCACAGGCTTCCAGAAACACACCTCAGTCATGTTCCCAGGACACAAGTTTCCAGAATCAACCAGATATCATGCTTCCTGGCCACAGTCTTCCAGAATCAAACCTTAGTCATGTTGCCAAGCCACAGGTTTCCACCATCAAACCTCAGACATGTTCCCAGGCCACAGGGTTCTAGAATCCACCGATGTCATGTTCCCAGGCCACAGGGTTCGAGAATCAATCCTCAGTTATGTTTCCAGGCTACAGGGTTCTAGAATAAAACCTCAGTCATGTTCCCAATCCACAGGGTTCCAGAACCAAGGCTCAGTCAGGTTCCCGGGGCACAGTATTCCACAATCTAAACAGATGTCACATGCCCAGTCCCCAGGGTTCCTGAATCCACCGGTATCATGTTCCCAGGCCACAGGGTTCCAGAATCAATCCTCAGTTATGTTCCCAGGCTACAGGGTTCCAGAATAAAACCTCAGTCATGTTCCCAGTCCACAGGGTTTCAGAACCAAGGCTCAGTCAGGTTCCCGGGGCACAGTATTCCACAATCTAAACAGATGTCATGTTCCCAGGCCACAGTTTTCCAGAATCACGCCTCAGTCATGTTCCCAGGCCACAGGGATCCAGAATCAAACGTCAGTCATGTTGCCAGGCCACAGGTTTCTGCCATCAAACCTCAGTCACGTTCCCGGGCCACAGGGTTCCAGAATCAAGCCTCAGTCATTTTGCCAGGCCAGAGTGTTCCACCATCAAACCTCAGTCATGATCCCAGGCCACATGTTTCCACAATGAAACCTCAGTCATTTTCTCAGGCCAAAGGTTTCCAGAATCAAACCTCAGTCATATTCCCAGGACACATGGTTCCAGAATCAAACCTGAGTCATGTTCGCAGGCCACAGGTTTCAACAATCAAACATCACTCATGTTCCCAGGACACAGGTGTCCAGAATCAAACCTCAGTCATGTACCCAGGGAACAGGCTTCCAGCAACAAACCTTTGTCATATTCCCAGGACACAGGGTTCCAGAATCAAACCTCAGTCTTGTTCCCAGGACAGAAGTTTCCAGAATCAACCCGATATCATGTTTCCTGGCCACAGTCTTCCAGTATCAAACCTCAGTCATGTTGCCAGGCCACAGGGTTCCACCATCAATCCTCACTCATGTTCCCAGGCCACAGGGTTCCAGAATCAAACCGTTCTCATGTTCCCAGGCCACAGGGTTCCAGAATCCACCGATGTCATGTTAAAGGCCACAGGGTTCCAGAATCAAACCGTTCTCATGTTCCCGGGCCACAGGGTTCCAGAATCAAGCCTCAGTCATTTTGCCAGGCCAGAGTGTTCCACCATCAAACCTCAGTCATGATCCCAGGCCACATGTTTCCACAATGAAACCTCAGTCATTTTCCCAGGCCAAAGGTTTCCAAAATCAAACCTCAGTCATGTTCCCAGGACACATGGTTCCAGAATCAAACCTGAGTCATGTTCGCGGGCCACAGGTTTCAACCATCAAACCTCAGTCATGTTCCCAGGACACAGGGGTCCAGAATCAAACCTCAGTCATGTTCCCAGGGCACAGGCTTCCAGAAACAAACCTCAGTCATGTTCCCAGGACACAAGTTTCCAGAATCAACCAGATATCATGCTTCCTGGCCACATTCTTCCAAAATCAAACCTTAGTCATGTTGTCAAGCCACAGGTTTCCACCATCAAACCTCAGACATGTTCCCAGGCCACAGGGTTCTAGAATCCACCGATGTCATGTTCCCAGGCCACAGGGTTCGAGAATCAATCCTCAGTTATGTTTCCAGGCTACAGGGTTCTAGAATAAAACCTCAGTCATGTTCCCAATCCACAGGGTTCCAGAACCAAGGCTCAGTCAGGTTCCCGGGGCACAGTAGTCCACAATCTAAACAGATGTCACATGCCCAGTCCCCAGGGTTCCAGAATCCACCGGTATCATGTTCCCAGGCCACAGGGTTCCAGAATCAATCCTCAGTTATGTTCCCAGGCTACAGGGTTCCAGAATAAAACCTCAGTCATGTTCCCAGTCCACAGGGTTTCAGAACCAAGGCTCAGTCAGGTTCCCGGGGCACAGTATTCCACAATCTAAACAGATGTCATGTTCCCAGGCCACAGTTTTCCAGAATCACGCCTCAGTCATGTTCCCAGGCCACAGGGATCCAGAATCAAACGTCAGTCATGTTGCCAGGCCACAGGTTTCTGCCATCAAACCTCAGTCACGTTCCCGGGCCACAGGGTTCCAGAATCAAGCCTCAGTCATTTTGCCAGGCCAGAGTGTTCCACCATCAAACCTCAGTCATGATCCCAGGCCACATGTTTCCACAATGAAACCTCAGTCATTTTCTCAGGCCAAAGGTTTCCAGAATCAAACCTCAGTCATATTCCCAGGACACATGGTTCCAGAATCAAACCTGAGTCATGTTCGCAGGCCACAGGTTTCAACAATCAAACATCACTCATGTTCCCAGGACACAGGTGTCCAGAATCAAACCTCAGTCATGTACCCAGGGAACAGGCTTCCAGCAACAAACCTTTGTCATATTCCCAGGACACAGGGTTCCAGAATCAAACCTCAGTCTTGTTCCCAGGACAGAAGTTTCCAGAATCAACCCGATATCATGTTTCCTGGCCACAGTCTTCCAGTATCAAACCTCAGTCATGTTGCCAGGCCACAGGGTTCCACCATCAATCCTCACTCATGTTCCCAGGCCACAGGGTTCCAGAATCAAACCGTTCTCATGTTCCCAGGCCACAGGGTTCCAGAATCCACCGATGTCATGTTAAAGGCCACAGGGTTCCAGAATCAAACCGTTCTCATGTTCCCGGGCCACAGGGTTCCAGAATCAAGCCTCAGTCATTTTGCCAGGCCAGAGTGTTCCACCATCAAACCTCAGTCATGATCCCAGGCCACATGTTTCCACAATGAAACCTCAGTCATTTTCCCAGGCCAAAGGTTTCCAAAATCAAACCTCAGTCATGTTCCCAGGACACATGGTTCCAGAATCAAACCTGAGTCATGTTCGCGGGCCACAGGTTTCAACCATCAAACCTCAGTCATGTTCCCAGGACACAGGGGTCCAGAATCAAACCTCAGTCATGTTCCCAGGGCACAGGCTTCCAGAAACAAACCTCAGTCATGTTCCCAGGACACAAGTTTCCAGAATCAACCAGATATCATGCTTCCTGGCCACATTCTTCCAGAATCAAACCTTAGTCATGTTGTCAAGCCACAGGTTTCCACCATCAAACCTCAGACATGTTCCCAGGCCACAGGGTTCTAGAATCCACCGATGTCATGTTCCCAGGCCACAGGGTTCGAGAATCAATCCTCAGTTATGTTTCCAGGCTACAGGGTTCTAGAATAAAACCTCAGTCATGTTCCCAATCCACAGGGTTCCAGAACCAAGGCTCAGTCAGGTTCCCGGGGCACAGTAGTCCACAATCTAAACAGATGTCACATGCCCAGTCCCCAGGGGTCCAGAATCCACCGGTATCATGTTCCCAGGCCACAGGGTTCCAGAATCAATCCTCAGTTATGTTCCCAGGCTACAGGGTTCCAGAATAAAACCTCAGTCATGTTCCCAGTCCACAGGGTTTCAGAACCAAGGCTCAGTCAGGTTCCCGGGGCACAGTATTCCACAATCTAAACAGATGTCATGTTCCCAGGCCACAGTTTTCCAGAATCACGCCTCAGTCATGTTCCCAGGCCACAGGGATCCAGAATCAAACGTCAGTCATGTTGCCAGGCCACAGGTTTCTGCCATCAAACCTCAGTCACGTTCCCGGGCCACAGGGTTCCAGAATCAAGCCTCAGTCATTTTGCCAGGCCAGAGTGTTCCACCATCAAACCTCAGTCATGATCCCAGGCCACATGTTTCCACAATGAAACCTCAGTCATTTTCTCAGGCCAAAGGTTTCCAGAATCAAACCTCAGTCATATTCCCAGGACACATGGTTCCAGAATCAAACCTGAGTCATGTTCGCAGGCCACAGGTTTCAACAATCAAACATCACTCATGTTCCCAGGACACAGGTGTCCAGAATCAAACCTCAGTCATGTACCCAGGGAACAGGCTTCCAGCAACAAACCTTTGTCATATTCCCAGGACACAGGGTTCCAGAATCAAACCTCAGTCTTGTTCCCAGGACAGAAGTTTCCAGAATCAACCCGATATCATGTTTCCTGGCCACAGTCTTCCAGTATCAAACCTCAGTCATGTTGCCAGGCCACAGGGTTCCACCATCAATCCTCACTCATGTTCCCAGGCCACAGGGTTCCAGAATCAAACCGTTCTCATGTTCCCAGGCCACAGGGTTCCAGAATCCACCGATGTCATGTTAAAGGCCACAGGGTTCCAGAATCAAACCGTTCTCATGTTCCCGGGCCACAGGGTTCCAGAATCAAGCCTCAGTCATTTTGCCAGGCCAGAGTGTTCCACCATCAAACCTCAGTCATGATCCCAGGCCACATGTTTCCACAATGAAACCTCAGTCATTTTCCCAGGCCAAAGGTTTCCAAAATCAAACCTCAGTCATGTTCCCAGGACACATGGTTCCAGAATCAAACCTGAGTCATGTTCGCGGGCCACAGGTTTCAACCATCAAACCTCAGTCATGTTCCCAGGACACAGGGGTCCAGAATCAAACCTCAGTCATGTTCCCAGGGCACAGGCTTCCAGAAACACACCTCAGTCATGTTCCCAGGACACAAGTTTCCAGAATCAACCAGATATCATGCTTCCTGGCCACAGTCTTCCAGAATCAAACCTTAGTCATGTTGCCAAGCCACAGGTTTCCACCATCAAACCTCAGACATGTTCCCAGGCCACAGGGTTCTAGAATCCACCGATGTCATGTTCCCAGGCCACAGGGTTCGAGAATCAATCCTCAGTTATGTTTCCAGGCTACAGGGTTCTAGAATAAAACCTCAGTCATGTTCCCAATCCACAGGGTTCCAGAACCAAGGCTCAGTCAGGTTCCCGGGGCACAGTATTCCACAATCTAAACAGATGTCACATGCCCAGTCCCCAGGGTTCCAGAATCCACCGGTATCATGTTCCCAGGCCACAGGGTTCCAGAATCAATCCTCAGTTATGTTCCCAGGCTACAGGGTTCCAGAATAAAACCTCAGTCATGTTCCCAGTCCACAGGGTTTCAGAACCAAGGCTCAGTCAGGTTCCCGGGGCACAGTATTCCACAATCTAAACAGATGTCATGTTCCCAGGCCACAGTTTTCCAGAATCACGCCTCAGTCATGTTCCCAGGCCACAGGGATCCAGAATCAAACGTCAGTCATGTTGCCAGGCCACAGGTTTCTGCCATCAAACCTCAGTCACGTTCCCGGGCCACAGGGTTCCAGAATCAAGCCTCAGTCATTTTGCCAGGCCAGAGTGTTCCACCATCAAACCTCAGTCATGATCCCAGGCCACATGTTTCCACAATGAAACCTCAGTCATTTTCTCAGGCCAAAGGTTTCCAGAATCAAACCTCAGTCATATTCCCAGGACACATGGTTCCAGAATCAAACCTGAGTCATGTTCGCAGGCCACAGGTTTCAACAATCAAACATCACTCATGTTCCCAGGACACAGGTGTCCAGAATCAAACCTCAGTCATGTACCCAGGGAACAGGCTTCCAGCAACAAACCTTTGTCATATTCCCAGGACACAGGGTTCCAGAATCAAACCTCAGTCTTGTTCCCAGGACAGAAGTTTCCAGAATCAACCCGATATCATGTTTCCTGGCCACAGTCTTCCAGTATCAAACCTCAGTCATGTTGCCAGGCCACAGGGTTCCACCATCAATCCTCACTCATGTTCCCAGGCCACAGGGTTCCAGAATCAAACCGTTCTCATGTTCCCAGGCCACAGGGTTCCAGAATCCACCGATGTCATGTTAAAGGCCACAGGGTTCCAGAATCAAACCGTTCTCATGTTCCCGGGCCACAGGGTTCCAGAATCAAGCCTCAGTCATTTTGCCAGGCCAGAGTGTTCCACCATCAAACCTCAGTCATGATCCCAGGCCACATGTTTCCACAATGAAACCTCAGTCATTTTCCCAGGCCAAAGGTTTCCAAAATCAAACCTCAGTCATGTTCCCAGGACACATGGTTCCAGAATCAAACCTGAGTCATGTTCGCGGGCCACAGGTTTCAACCATCAAACCTCAGTCATGTTCCCAGGACACAGGGGTCCAGAATCAAACCTCAGTCATGTTCCCAGGGCACAGGCTTCCAGAAACAAACCTCAGTCATGTTCCCAGGACACAAGTTTCCAGAATCAACCAGATATCATGCTTCCTGGCCACAGTCTTCCAGAATCAAACCTTAGTCATGTTGCCAAGCCACAGGTTTCCACCATCAAACCTCAGACATGTTCCCAGGCCACAGGGTTCTAGAATCCACCGATGTCATGTTCCCAGGCCACAGGGTTCGAGAATCAATCCTCAGTTATGTTTCCAGGCTACAGGGTTCTAGAATAAAACCTCAGTCATGTTCCCAATCCACAGGGTTCCAGAACCAAGGCTCAGTCAGGTTCCCGGGGCACAGTAGTCCACAATCTAAACAGATGTCACATGCCCAGTCCCCAGGGTTCCAGAATCCACCGGTATCATGTTCCCAGGCCACAGGGTTCCAGAATCAATCCTCAGTTATGTTCCCAGGCTACAGGGTTCCAGAATAAAACCTCAGTCATGTTCCCAGTCCACAGGGTTTCAGAACCAAGGCTCAGTCAGGTTCCCGGGGCACAGTATTCCACAATCTAAACAGATGTCATGTTCCCAGGCCACAGTTTTCCAGAATCACGCCTCAGTCATGTTCCCAGGCCACAGGGATCCAGAATCAAACGTCAGTCATGTTGCCAGGCCACAGGTTTCTGCCATCAAACCTCAGTCACGTTCCCGGGTCACAGGGTTCCAGAATCAAGCCTCAGTCATTTTGCCAGGCCAGAGTGTTCCACCATCAAACCTCAGTCATGATCCCAGGCCACATGTTTCCACAATGAAACCTCAGTCATTTTCTCAGGCCAAAGGTTTCCAGAATCAAACCTCAGTCATATTCCCAGGACACATGGTTCCAGAATCAAACCTGAGTCATGTTCGCAGGCCACAGGTTTCAACAATCAAACATCACTCATGTTCCCAGGACACAGGTGTCCAGAATCAAACCTCAGTCATGTACCCAGGGAACAGGCTTCCAGCAACAAACCTTTGTCATATTCCCAGGACACAGGGTTCCAGAATCAAACCTCAGTCTTGTTCCCAGGACAGAAGTTTCCAGAATCAACCCGATATCATGTTTCCTGGCCACAGTCTTCCAGTATCAAACCTCAGTCATGTTGCCAGGCCACAGGGTTCCACCATCAATCCTCACTCATGTTCCCAGGCCACAGGGTTCCAGAATCAAACCGTTCTCATGTTCCCAGGCCACAGGGTTCCAGAATCCACCGATGTCATGTTAAAGGCCACAGGGTTCCAGAATCAAACCGTTCTCATGTTCCCGGGCCACAGGGTTCCAGAATCAAGGCTCAGTCATTTTGCCAGGCCAGAGTGTTCCACCATCAAACCTCAGTCATGATCCCAGGCCACATGTTTCCACAATGAAACCTCAGTCATTTTCCCAGGCCAAAGGTTTCCAAAATCAAACCTCAGTCATGTTCCCAGGACACATGGTTCCAGAATCAAACCTGAGTCATGTTTGCGGGCCACAGGTTTCAACCATCAAACCTCAGTCATGTTCCCAGGACACAGGGGTCCAGAATCAAACCTCAGTCATGTTCCCAGGGCACAGGCTTCCAGAAACACACCTCAGTCATGTTCCCAGGACACAAGTTTCCAGAATCAACCAGATATCATGCTTCCTGGCCACAGTCTTCCAGAATCAAACCTTAGTCATGTTGCCAAGCCACAGGTTTCCACCATCAAACCTCAGACATGTTCCCAGGCCACAGGGTTCTAGAATCCACCGATGTCATGTTCCCAGGCCACAGGGTTCGAGAATCAATCCTCAGTTATGTTTCCAGGCTACAGGGTTCTAGAATAAAACCTCAGTCATGTTCCCAATCCACAGGGTTCCAGAACCAAGGCTCAGTCAGGTTCCCGGGGCACAGTATTCCACAATCTAAACAGATGTCACATGCCCAGTCCCCAGGGTTCCAGAATCCACCGGTATCATGTTCCCAGGCCACAGGGTTCCAGAATCAATCCTCAGTTATGTTCCCAGGCTACAGGGTTCCAGAATAAAACCTCAGTCATGTTCCCAGTCCACAGGGTTTCAGAACCAAGGCTCAGTCAGGTTCCCGGGGCACAGTATTCCACAATCTAAACAGATGTCATGTTCCCAGGCCACAGTTTTCCAGAATCACGCCTCAGTCATGTTCCCAGGCCACAGGGATCCAGAATCAAACGTCAGTCATGTTGCCAGGACACAGGTTTCTGCCATCAAACCTCAGTCACGTTCCGGGCCACAGGGTTCCAGAATCAAGCCTCAGTCATTTTGCCAGGCCAGAGTGTTCCACCATCAAACCTCAGTCATGATCCCAGGCCACATGTTTCCACAATGAAACCTCAGTCATTTTCTCAGGCCAAAGGTTTCCAGAATCAAACCTCAGTCATATTCCCAGGACACATGGTTCCAGAATCAAACCTGAGTCATGTTCGCAGGCCACAGGTTTCAACAATCAAACATCACTCATGTTCCCAGGACACAGGTGTCCAGAATCAAACCTCAGTCATGTACCCAGGGAACAGGCTTCCAGCAACAAACCTTTGTCATATTCCCAGGACACAGGGTTCCAGAATCAAACCTCAGTCTTGTTCCCAGGACAGAAGTTTCCAGAATCAACCCGATATCATGTTTCCTGGCCACAGTCTTCCAGTATCAAACCTCAGTCATGTTGCCAGGCCACAGGGTTCCACCATCAATCCTCACTCATGTTCCCAGGCCACAGGGTTCCAGAATCAAACCGTTCTCATGTTCCCAGGCCACAGGGTTCCAGAATCCACCGATGTCATGTTAAAGGCCACAGGGTTCCAGAATCAAACCGTTCTCATGTTCCCGGGCCACAGGGTTCCAGAATCAAGCCTCAGTCATTTTGCCAGGCCAGAGTGTTCCACCATCAAACCTCAGTCATGATCCCAGGCCACATGTTTCCACAATGAAACCTCAGTCATTTTCCCAGGCCAAAGGTTTCCAAAATCAAACCTCAGTCATGTTCCCAGGACACATGGTTCCAGAATCAAACCTCAGTCATGTTCCCAGGGCACAGGCTTCCAGAAACACACCTCAGTCATGTTCCCAGGACACAAGTTTCCAGAATCAACCAGATATCATGCTTCCTGGCCACAGTCTTCCAGAATCAAACCTTAGTCATGTTGCCAAGCCACAGGTTTCCACCATCAAACCTCAGACATGTTCCCAGGCCACAGGGTTCTAGAATCCACCGATGTCATGTTCCCAGGCCACAGGGTTCGAGAATCAATCCTCAGTTATGTTTCCAGGCTACAGGGTTCTAGAATAAAACCTCAGTCATGTTCCCAATCCACAGGGTTCCAGATCCAAGGCTCAGTCAGGTTCACGGGGCACAGTATTCCACAATCTAAACAGATGTCACATGCCCAGTCCCCAGGGTTCCAGAATCCACCGGTATCATGTTCCCAGGCCACAGGGTTCCAGAATCAATCCTCAGTTATGTTCCCAGGCTACAGGGTTCCAGAATAAAACCTCAGTCATGTTCCCAGTCCACAGGGTTTCAGAACCAAGGCTCAGTCAGGTTCCCGGGGCACAGTATTCCACAATCTAAACAGATGTCATGTTCCAAGGCCACAGTTTTCCAGAATCACGCCTCAGTCATGTTCCCAGGCCACAGGGATCCAGAATCAAACGTCAGTCATGTTGCCAGGCCACAGGTTTCTGCCATCAAACCTCAGTCACGTTCCCAGGCCACAGGGTTCCAGAATCAAGCCTCAGTCATTTTGCCAGGCCAGAGTGTTCCACCATCAAACCTCAGTCATGATCCCAGGCCACATGTTTCCACAATGAAACCTCAGTCATTTTCCCAGGCCAAAGGTTTCCGAAATCAAACCTCAGTCATGTTCCCAGGACACATGGTTCCAGAATCAAACCTGAGTCATGTTCGCAGGCCACAGGTTTCAACAATCAAACATCACTCATGTTCCCAGGACACAGGTGTCCAGAATCAAACCTCAGTCATGTACCCAGGGCACAGGCTTCCAGAAACAAACCTCAGTCATGTTCCCAGGACACAAGTTTCCAGAA